>NC_084474.1:6736714-7039744 GCF_027409185.1 Cynocephalus volans
TGACAATTGGAAGCCCAATTGTCACATGCAAGTGCACGTGTGGGTGTGTGTATTTTGATATACATGTTGAAAATGATTCAATCTATATAACCAGATAGTAGATGGGAAAAAGACACTACCAGAACAGAAATGGAGATTAGAGAAAATGGTGGTAAAGATTACAATATTGCAATTTTTTTTTTTTTTCCTGTGAGGAGTTTCATTAGCTTTTGTAAAGGTTAGAAGTCTCCAAATGCCACCCTTTCAATAATTTGCTGGAAGGACTCATGGAAATAAGCAAAGCTGTTACACTCGTGATTGTGGTTTATTGTAGCAAAACATGTGAGTGAAGCAGCACATAAGGCAGGGTCCAGTAGTCACCAAACAGGGGGCTTCCAGTTGTCATCTCCTAGTGGAATTGTGCAGACAGTGTTACTTCTGTGTGTGACAATGTGCACAGAGTATTGCCAGCAGGGCACGTTATCTAAGTCTTGGTTTCCAGAATTCTTTTGGAGGCATGGACGTGTAGATATGTTGAGTGCCTATGTGCTGACTTTAGTCTATATCCCTCTTGAGGTCAAGTTGATATTATGTGGCCCAAAACCCCCACCTTAAACCACATTGTTAAACTAAACTTCATGGTCCAAAGCCTCCCAGTAAATAAAGACACTTTTATCAGACAGGACATTGTAAGGACTTACAGATCACATCCTAGGAGCCAAACGCAAATGCCAGACTTATCTTTGGGCAAGGTTAAACCTTTACTGCACAATTATTATTTTATTCTATTTTACTTTATGTGGCTTTGTTTTGACACTCTCTACTACATGAATAAATGAAAACTTCAGTATATAATGTTTTATCTGAGTCTTTAAAATTTGGAAAAAACTTGTGCTAATGTCTCATAAATAAAAACAGAAACAAATATAGTATGACTGTAAAGCAGTGAGAATTTAACAATCCTGAATTTGGAATGTTTTGTGTTGAGAAGTAATAAGAGTAATTAAAATGGATTGGATCAAGTAGAAGGCAGACAGATTAGGAACAGCCCTGTACGCTGAGCAGAGTGAGCTATTTGGACTTGAGCTGATACACTTTAAGGAAATGGTGTACTTTCCTCAGCAGTAACAAGAGGGAAGAGGGATTTACAGGAGGCTATTCTTTCTGCTGTATTCCAACTGCAACGAATACTCAAATTTATGTCAGAAAAACCTAAGAAGAGCCTGTTGCAGTAATTTTAAAATGAGACAATAATGGTCTGGATTAGTTTTGTAGCCGTAGAAATGCAAAGTTAAATATTAAGAATAAATCTTGATTGGTAAACAAATTTACTTCTATAGTATATTGCCTTTGATAATGTAAGTATATAAAGAGAAGAGAAATTTCCGCTTCTATTCATTATTTTCAGTATTTTGTACTTTTCCGCCTTCTACCTATCTAGAAACTGTCATCTCTAGAGATATAATTGTGGTATTTTTATTATGGATAATGTATACTTGTAAGTTGAACTTGCCTAAATTATTATTCAGGAACTTCATTACTCTATGAAACAGAGAGACTTCCCACTTCTTAAATAGCTAATTAACATTAAAATTAGAGCATTTTACACCTGAATTAATTTTCAATGTTTTTAAATTAAAGCCTCATTTTGTAAAACTGTCAAACCAGTGCAAAATTCTGAAAGCAAGAACAATCAATTAATAACTTTGAGTGATATTATGATCATAAAAGCTGTATTTACTCATATTAAATTAGACAGACCAGGCACCATATAGTTAGAATTCTATAAAAGAAACTAAATCCAATTAATGGTTTAGCTACACGGTTATTTACTACTTGCTTGTTAAGCTCAGTCGTCATTTATTGTTTGGTTGTTATAGGCGAGCTTTAACCCTTATACTAAAAGTATTTTGCAAAGGCTGACAGAAAAAAAATAAATCCATTAAAAAGGATTGGTAAATCTCTGTAGCTTGCATCATCAGTCTTTGAATTCTTGTTGATGACATCTTTAGAAAATTTATTTTACTTTTGACATTATTTTAGAGAATCCAAAGAGTAAGCAAAATAAAACTAATTTTTAGATGATTTTATAAAGTTTCGGAAACCTTAACTCATAATGATCTCAACCGTTACATATTTTATATATAAATAGATTTATATTAGGAACAAATTTGAAGAAAAAGAATTAGAAAAAGATTAATAAAAATAGTAAACTCAGTTTGTGTTGAAAATTGAAATTGAGCCTCACTTTGCAGTAGTTCTATCAATAATTAAAAAATAACAATAGCATTTATTAATCAAGTCATATACCAGGACTCTTTGAAGAGCTTTACATATATTATATCGGCTATCTCTCACTATGGATTAGACATTATTATTTTGCTTATTTTAAAAATAAGAGACTGGGATTTGGCATCTTTTTACCTTGACCAAAATTTCACAAAGAGTAAAGAATAGGCATATTGCTGCCTGATGACATCCTAGAATCTTACTTTCTACGCATCCTTGCTTCGTCATATTGGGACTTAGGGTCTATGGAAAATATGAGTAAACAGAGGTCCAAATTTAAGGATGAAACATAGAAGAGAAGCCAGGGCTAAAATCCAAAAGAGCCAACCTATTATAATAAAAATAGCATGTGATTATAACCTGAGTTTAAAACTTGATTCTATCAGTCATGTCTCTGAGATTCAACTATTTGGCCTATACAATTGAGAAATAATAACTGCTTTACTTGATGGCTTAATAAATATAGATAATATATTCTAGAACCCACTACTGATAACCAGGGCCTATTAGGAAGTGATTTATAAAATCTATTCCCTATACAAATTTTCAACTAAATTGGACCTTAAATTTGAGGAAAAGACATGTACAATAAGGTGAGTAGCTTCAAATTGGTAGAATAATGTAATGGTATAAACCTTCAACTTGTCCAACCTTAAATTCAGTTAGAGATCACTTACAGAAATATTTGGTACTGTCCCTGCGTATTACAAAGAAGTGGAGTCAATTGGTCCTACTCTGAGATAACTTCATCCTTTAAACAACAGATATTTATGGAGCATCTACTGTGAGTATAGCTCTCTAGCATATGCTGAATAGTATAACAACATATCACAATTAATATATTTTAATAGCAAGTCTTCAGGATCTAGGATTTCTAGGGAAAAATAATGTATTTACAAAAATCAGTTAATTAATATAGGCAAGACTTGTAACATTGATAGACAAAGAATGCTATAAAATGCAAATGGGCTGAATGAATTGGAGAAGACCTCTTGGTGAGTGTAGATTTAGGGAGGTGGGACACTGGAAAAAATAAGTAAAATTTGATGAGGGAGGGGGAAAGAAAAGACCATGCAAACATTATTGACCTAAAAATAGGTCCTGTATGTCCCCACTCCCGTGCATTTATTCACATATTTCTCCTTCTGGAAGCATAGTCTACCACAGAAATAGGAGATATAATTTACAATTTATGTTTTGATTAATTAGCAAAAATACTGAATGCTTGATTCATGAGTTTAAACTTTACTCTTTAAAACTTTAAATGTATCACGCTTCAAATGATTTTTCCAAGAACAAACATTCAGAATTTTACAAACCCTTTTGCCTTTTTTATTCAGTTTTCTTCAATTACACCTCAGTATACAGGTTTTCTTGATGTTTCCTCCCAATGGAAAATGCAAGCTTATACACACATACATACGTACATACATACTCGCACATACACATATGCAATTTTGTCTTTTTAATCAAGAGCAGTGCACAGCTGAAGGCAGAAATAGAATTGATGTCTTTATCTTGTTTTTATATTAACATTTTAAACCCTGACTATTCTGTTTTATATAGCTTGCTTATTATTTATTATTTAATTCTTCAGATTAACATGAATCATATATATAGTATGATGCAGACATCAATATATACTTGAAGAATATAACTGAAATACCAAGCAATCTTTTCACTTGATGGTAGTTAAAAGAAACAGTTCATTTTATGCTTTAATTTTCTTTGTATTAAGTGTATGTTATTGAATAACTTCAGTGCTGAGCAAGTGTTATTCTGCCTTTAAATAAAATTTTAATTATTTATTCAATGATTAATTCTGTCTTCTTCAAAAATATTAATCTTCCTAATCATTTTAAAATTTGGAAAGTTAAAATTTTATTTCTGGATGGTGATCTGCCTTATAACTACAAAAAACACGTTCCAGAGGCTCTGGATTTACATATCAATGTCTTGACCAGTTGAATTATCAAGTAGAGTCCCTAGCTCTAACAAAATGTATCAGATTATCATCTAGATTCTTTAGCGGTTGATAAACACGGTTCAAATTTTTTTTTTCTATAAATTCTTGCTATTACTCCACTAAATGATGATTTATGTAAAAACAAGGCATAAAAAGGGCTGGTGGTGAAAAAGCTTTCAAAAAATTCAATTCAGGCATAATACAAGCAGTGGGCAAGTATATTACATTTTAGTTTTAAGGAAATACTAAATTTCCAACCACTAAAACCATTTAATCTTATGAAGCAGAGGCCCCTAATTCACACAGACAAGTTCAATAATAACCCAGACCTTGGTACAATCGCATCCCTTTTGAAGAAAGTTTCCATGTCAAATTGACTAGATTAAAAATAAAAGGAAATAGAGACGGGGAGAACACAATTCCCAGGACTGGGATTCCTATTTGCCCCTTGAAGCCATCTCTCTTTCGTTTTCCGCCTCTATTGACGTGAATCAGACATCTGACTGTGCATATGTCTCTGCTGGTTCTCTGGAACACGATCCAGCTTCCTCCATCAAGACAAATATTTCTTGATATAACAGGGAGTGAGAACTCACTGGCTGCATCCTGACCCTCCCACAAGTAGTTCTCAAGCGTGGGTGTCTTGCCGTGATCCTGAACTTCTTAGCTCAGTCTTCTTCTAGTCCTGCTACCTAGCTTACCAGTTCTCCATGTCTGTCGCTATTTTAATTTTTTTAGAATGGATAGTGATAGTTCTCTCTAAGGAAGAATGATTTGGCTTTTAATTGATCACAATTATTATTTTAGTAAAGAAGAAATAAAATTATTTTATCACATCTTTTATCCTTATATAAAAATGTTCATTGCCTTTTATTAGCTTTTAATTTGTAATGTTTTGTTCTGTTTTAAAGATAAAATGGTGTAGATACCAGGCTCTTATACCTTCACAGTCTATTAAATTGCTGTTGTCCTTTAGCTTCTCTGGGGAAGAAACCATCTGAGCTGACAGTTATGAAAAGTGCAACCAAATGTTAGATATTACATTGAGAGCAAGCCTGAATAGATTTTCTCTGCTAAGGTAATTCAAGAGAAGCCAGTCTTAGAAAATTAATGTTTTCATTGAGCCAAAAAATTGTATAAACCTTTCATAGCAAATATAAATTTCTTTGTTTTAACTACCACTGTTCACTGGGGGAAAAAAGCCAAAAATACATATATTTCATTTAACAATTTCAAATGCAGCCTCAAGTTTTTCTGCAATCACATTTATGTCAAAAATTGTTTAACTTGGAAAAGAAAAATTAACAAAGTAGAACCATTTATATGTGTTTATTATTACACAGATTCTGTTATATAAAGAGCCAAATTAATATCTTCTGAAATCAATCTAGTTGAAAGTTTTGAGATGTCATCAGTAATTTACAATAGGAAAAATCTAAAACGTGGGTTTATTTTCAGCTTTATTCGGGTATACTTGACAAATAAAAAATGTGTGTATGTATATGGTGTTTTGATGTACATGTACATTGTGAAATGATTGCCTCACCAAGCTAATGAATACGTTCTTCATCTCACATAGTTGTGTGTGTGTGTGTGTGTGTGTGTGTGTGTGTGTGTGTGTGTGTGTTAAAAACACTTAATATTAACTCTCAGGGAATTTCAAGAATACAATATAGTATTACTAACTCTAGTGACCATGCTATTTATTAGATCTCCAGAGCTTATTCATCACACGTAACTGAACATTTGTATACTTTGACCACCATCTCCCTGCTTTTCCGAACCCAGCCCCTGACAACCACCAGTCTACTATGTGCTTTGTGTGTGTGTATTTTTATAAGTAAAACTAATTTAGAGTATTTGGGTGCCAAAAGACTTTGTTTTGTCTTCATCATTTATCATGCTATACATAATGTAATATGTATAGTCTTTAAATGCTAGAATCTTGAGAAATTTCAAGTAAAATAGAAACTATTTTTAATTTTACAGGTTAAAAATGTATTGGGATTCATCTAGGTAGTAATGTAGAACTGAGAGAGAAAAAACAATTTCCCTGTTTTTATGAAACTAAATAAACTAAATAAAACTAAATTTACATTTATGGTATACTAAAAAGCAACAGTTTATTGTTCACAACTATATAGTAACCACTAATGGAATAGTAAAACATTGACAAGAAAGTAAAAGGAAAGACATTTGCTATTTTTTTTTTTGACAGTTTATGCTCTTTTTTGTTTTTTCTTTCCTATATTATCTTGGGCATTACTTTTACAATTTAAAGATGTAGAAGTTGAAATATACAATACAGTATTAACTGTGATCACATGCAGTGCAGGGGATCACTGAAACTCACTCCTACAGTCTAACTGAAACTTTGTACCCTTCAGGCAGCATCTTCAGATTCCCCATCTCTTCTCTTCCTGCCTTCCCTCAGCTCCTGGTAAACAACTTTCTACTTTCTGTTTCTTTGAGATTGACTTTTTTAGATTCCACATGCAAGTGAGATCACACAGCATTCATCTTTCTGTGAAAATTTCTAAAAGAATCCATTTTTAACGTTCTCACCATAACAACAAAAAAATAAGTCGGTGAGGTAATAGATACGTTAATTAGCTTGGCTGAATCTTTCTACAATGTATAAGTAGATCAAAACACTACATTGTACTCCATAAATATACACAACTGAAAAAAATTAAAATGTAGAAAACCAAGATACATTATCTTTAGATCTTATCAATCTTTACTATTCTCCGTGAACAAATTATATAATATCTTGATTGTATTTTATTACTGAGATTATGAACTATCAGATATTTGGTAATTGGATTTGAAGTGATACAAACAACTGTGGAGGGGAGATGGCAAGATAGTAATATTTCATCTTTGTGACTTGTATCTTACAATAAACTATTTTAAAGGCAAAATGATATATTGGGTAAATTGTGTGTTTTGTCATCAAACGGATTCATTGCTTACATCTTGACTCAGTTAAGTCTTACCTATATGTCCATGCATAATTACCCTTTAGAAGTTCAGATCACTTATTTATAGACTTGAGATAATAACATCTGTTGAAGAGATTTGGCATGTTATTTATTAATAATGAATGCAATTATCTCTAGTTTTTAAAAATCTACTAAGAAATACTAAATTTTCCTACATTAAATGAATTGTCTTCATAGCCATGCCACTGATTTATCAAACTATCTTTTCTTATTTGTATATGTGCTTAAATACCCAGGTTTATTATGGAATACACTCAAAGTGGATTAAAGACTTAAAGGTAAGACCTGAAACTGTGGAACTACTAGAAGAAAACATAGGGAAAAAGCTTTTTGATATGCCACCAAAAGCACAGGAAAAACAACAACAAAAATAGATAGATTAGTGGGATTGCATCAAACTTAAAAGCTTCTGCACAGCAGAGGAAACAACAAAGTGAAGAGAATCCTAAGAATAAGAGAAAAGATTTACAAACCATACATCTGATAAGGGGTTAATGTCCAAAATACATAAGAAACTCATGCAACTAAAAGTAAACAAACAAAAAACCCAATTAAGAAATAGACAAAGAACCTGACTAGACATTTCTCAAAAGAAGGCATGAAAATTACCAAAAGGTATATGAGAAAAGATGCACAACATAACTAATCATCAGGGAAATGTAAATTAAAACCACAATGAGATATCTCTTTACAACTGTTAGGATGGCTATTATCAAAAAGACAAAAGATAATAAGCATTGGTAAAGATGTGGAGAGATGGGAGCCCTTGTACCTTGTTGGTGGAAATACAAATTAGCACAGCCATTATGAAAAGCAGTATGGAGGTTTTTCAAAAAATAAAAAATTGAATTATCATATGATCCAGGAATCCCACTTCTGAGTATACATCCAATGGAAGTGAAATCAGCATTTTGAAGAGATAATCACACTCCCATGTTCATTACAGTATTATCCACAATAGCCAAGATATGAAATAAGCCTAAGTGTTTATCAATGGATGAATGAATAAAGAAACTGTGAGAAATACATGGGCACATACATACGTTTATTTGTTTATTTATAATGAAATAGTATTCAATCTTTGAAAAGAAGGAAATCCTGTCATTTGTGCCAACGTGGATGAAGCTGGAGGAGACTATGCTAAGTAAAATAAGCCAGACACAGAAAGACAAATACTGAATGATCTGACTTATACATGGAATCTAAAAACAGTTGAACTCAGACAGAGAGGAGAATGGTGGTTGTCAGGGGCTAGGGCAGGGAGAGGAAGCGAATGGGGTGGTATTGGTCAAAGGCTACAAAGTTTCAGTTATACAGGATGGATTAGTTCTGGAGACCAATCGTGCAGCAGAGTGACTATAGGTAATAATGATCTATTGTATACTTGAAAATCTCCAAGAATGTAAATCTTAAATGTTCTTAACACACACACACACACACACACACACACACACACACACACACACACACACACACACACACACACACACACACACACACACACACACACACACACACAGAACTATGTGAGGTGATATATGTGAATATGTTAATAAGCTTGATTTTGGTAATCATTTCACAATGTGTACCTATATCAAAACATCACATTGTACCCCATAAATAGATACAATTTTTTTTGTCAATTATACCTTATTAAAGTCGGAAAATTTAAATAAAAATAAAAATAAAAAATAAGATAATTTTAGACTTAAAAAACCTTATTTAGAATAGTCTGATCTCAGAAATCTGTCAAGTTTCTCAAAATCAAACAGAAAAAGTCTTTTCTCTTATAGGGAGGAGTGAGAGGGGAAGTTAGGTATAGGGTGTTAGAATGACCAGACCATGTGACCTAGAAGTTTAACAGAAAACATGTTTCGCTGTGGTCATCTGATTCTCTGGATAAGCTGATGAAGGGATATGTCCCATAGTGTAGCGCTTGCTTGGAGACCAGCTAAAATTCAGGGGCCTGTAGGGAGGAAAGAAACCTAACTGCAGTTTGATTAAGACAAAGCAAAGAGTTAGAAATGGCCAATTGTGAACATTTTCTCAAAACTGAAATAATACCATCTGGGAAAAAGCTTTCCCCACATTTCAAATATTTTAAGGTTTAGGAAAATTTTGTTTACACCAGAATTTGAGTATGTTAAGTGCTTAAAGAGAAATTCTAAGAAAGCTAAGAAAATAAAATCAGTATATCTAAAGTAACTCTTGTTTCTGAATTAATTTTTATAAAACTTATCAAAGATGACAGGGGAGAAAATAAAAATGTTTCTTTGAGAAGCCAAAAAAGGTATCATAGAGTCATTATATCCTATGAATAAAATAAGTTCTAAATGGGAGATACAGAATGCTTTCAGAAATCTATTTGTCTCTCTGTCCAAAGGACACAAAAATGAGGAGGTTAGTGACGATTTTGATTGTAGCTTTAGATGTCTAGGTAAATGACAAATAGTGATTGAACTGAGGCTCTACCCAATTTTATCAGAATTATCATGTAAATATAAAAGTAGCTTCCTCTCAATATCCTACAATATTAAATAATCTTACATTGTATTTTTAATAACTCATAAAGATTTCTGATATGCTAATTTTACCAATTAATTCCTCTAAAATGTTTAATATATTTTTCAAAAGAAGAAAAATAATTACTGAAGCATATTACTGTTTTATAAAGGATATAGTAATTATCCTGATTTGAGCATCGTATATTGCACGTCAGTATTAAAATCCAGCACTGCACCCCACAGATAAACACAATCAATTGCTCTGTTAAAAAATAAAAATATATATACAATCATTATCTAAAGTATTTTTAATTATGAATTTTACTTCCAGAACATGAGAAACTTGAAAGGCAAAATATTTCACATTGAATAATCCTTTATCTAATTATGTAAAATTCTCCTGCTGTGCTTTACATTTTAATGAGGTGAGCAGCAAAACACCTGTGGCTATTATAAGTGATTTGCTGTCACTATGTTATTTGAGAAATCCAAAGACAGAAGAGATTTCTAACACTATTATAAAGGCATAGAAGGATGTGAGATTTATAGTTCCAATAATCTTGGTAATCTCTCTCTCTACATATATTTAAATTCTTGAAGGATATGGTTTCTTCCAATATACAATAAAGGCTTACCCATCTATGAGTTATTACTCACGTATGTAAAATCAATGGCAAATGACAAAAGGAAACTTTAAGGACTCAGACTTGAGTCTGAGTAATAATTTCAATGTCCGAGTAATAATTTTGATATTAAAAATAGAAATCAGAAGGAGAAATTATCTAATACTATAATGTCTAGTGATTATCTGCAAAGTATGTCCTTTATAAATTATAAAATGTTTCCTTATAAGTTTTCTAAGTGGAGAGAATAACAAAAAATATGATCCATATAAACTTTTGAGCAGAAGCAGTATACAATTCCATTATGTGGAGAAGACTTGTAATGAATTGGATGTAAAAGAAAATTACAACAAGACACAGATCATTATAAGGCTTCTCAATATAATGGAATTGCATGCTGCTTCTGCTCAAAATTTATCTTCTATAATTTGTGAGTTTTGTTGGGGTAAGAGGGCTTGCATATAACCCTATATTGTTTTGTTCATGATATCCCAAGTCATAGTCTCTCTGCACTGGAATCAACATACATCATTATAGTAGGTGACCATCTTCATTATATAAATGGGAAAACCTTCTATTCTCCACCAAGTGTTTATTATATTATTATTATTATTATTAATCTGCTCATGATGTATTTCCCCATTATTTAATGTTTGTTTCCTTAACACAATGATTTTGCATGTTTTGAATTCAAGACAGATATTAATAATTAAAAATGCTACATTTGAGTGCATTAAAATAGTCAAGTCAATGCTAAAAGTCACAGATAATTTTGATGTATTTACTCCTTTGGTAAAATAGTATTTTATAATGTTCATGAAAGATATATAATTATATTTAATATGTACTAGCTAATTAGATAAATGATCTCCTAGGTTTTACTTTAATACATTATGCTAACTTCATAATATATATTATTTTGGTGGTAGTATTTTCTGATCAGGAGCAATTTTCTTCTATATCCCCATAAAAAAGCATTCTTTTACTGGAATAGCTTAATACTTAAGATGTATTAAGTGTTATATATTTCTTGGTAGGATATTATAACATCTATACATCTCAAGACTAAATCAATTCCATGTTATATCATGCAACTATCATTGTGAAAATGTGTATAATCTAGTTTAGAAAAATAAATAAAATTCAAAAATATTTTACCACATACCTGTTTAAGGTTCTATATAGAAAGCTGTACTGGCACCTTTTCAATTCCAATGACTTCATAAAGAAAACATACTGAAAGCAACTTGGAAAGATAGTAGAATCGTTCCGAATCAGCACAATAAAAAAAAATACGTTCCGTAAGGTGCATATATGAGGTGAAAGTTGAAAATCGTTTTAAATTATATAAAATATATTAGTTTTACATAAACTACCAACCAGAGTAATATTCACAAAGCACTGCAATTAACCAATTTAATATCTTCAAAGAACTTTACATTTTTGTTATTCTTTGTAGTCATTTACTAATGAAAAACATTGACGGATAGAACCATGTTGTCATTTTGTACTATTTTTTTCTGCCTCTATCTTCAGCCAGACTAATAAATGCCAATGCTTTTAAAGAAGGAAACAGATTACAATACTATGCTTGGCCCCCGGAGTGTCCACGGTGTGAGAACATTTCTACTTATTTTAGAATATTAAAGTAGAAGTCTATAATCCATTTGCTCCAAGCAACAGTATGACATTCTATTCCACCTTGAAATAAAAAAACAAAACAAAACAAGGTGGGTTCCATTTTACAGTATTTGATTTCCTAGTATAGAATACAGTACCATGGGTTATATGTTGGTGTTATTTTTTAAAGGAAAAAAGGAAATTTATTGTGACATAAAGTACACTGCTAAGACATGTTTTAAAATTCTAACCTGCAGGATAAGTTCCACGGAAATGGCTGCAGTTCAATTTTCAATAACCTTTCTCCTTTCAAATCTCCCAAGAAGGGAGAATAGAACAGTATCCACAAGAAGCAGTATGTAAGATGGAGAAGTGAGTTAACTATACCAGTCTGTGTGTATACAAAATGTTTTAATGATTTTGAAATCATGGTTCACCTGACATTTGTACAGTGCTTTTTGTTTTGCAAATCACTAATACATACATAATGCCATTAAATATGTGTGAAACAGGCTCACAATAAGTGCAATAGCTACTATTTGAATCCACCTTTTGATTTATATCCACATATTTTGCCTTAAGTAAAAAAAGAAAAAAAATCAAAACAGGAATGCAGTATTATTACATAAAATATTACCTAGTTCTTAGTAAATTATAGTAAACCTTAGTTGAAAAAAATACATGCATTTTACAACTTATTAAACTTTAACCAATACCAGGTCTAGATGCCCCAATAATAACTACATGCACACCATTTTTCTTTATTTACAATTCCAAAATAAAATAATTTTATGATACACAGACGTTAATTTCCCAGCTTAACTATTATATGTGATTGCCTTAAATAGCCTAGAAAATATTCACTAAAAATATCTTCCACAATTAACAAAACCAATTTTCATAGAAATTATAATTCTGAGTTACTGTTGGTAAATTATTAAACTTTTAAAAAGTAGCATAATTTTAGCACCATGTAAAATTTTTAACTTGAATGGTATATGAATTATGTACTATGGAAAATTAATTTCCTGTTATTATCTGTATTTATTCTAACAGTATTTTATGCATTACATATTATAGTAAAGAATATCTACAGGCTTAATCTACATGTGTATGTATTTTGTGTACCTGTTCATATTGTCTCTTTCATAAGCTTGAATCTTATTCAAAAGATTTCCTTAAAAGTGTATGAGTTACATAGAGATCACAGTTCTGGACTACTTTTGGTATTAATATTGGAAATTCATATTACAAGTTTTATTCCATGACATTAAAAATAAAATAATCTCTTTAGTTTTAGATGTTCACTGCACACACTCAATCAACTGACCAGTTTTCATGGGAAAGTTAATTTATTTTTTATGATTACTGAGTTTATATCTCTACAACATGCATTTTTTTTGGAATATGTGAATTTAAATGATTGTCTCACCCTTTACTCAAAGCATTCTACTTTCCCAGAAGATATTCTGTTGTTATAAAGACAGTGCAGCATAACTTTTGAAACCAGGGATCATAAGAATTTGTATGATGTTTTGAACAACAGTCACTCAGAATAAATTTTCCCTCTTTTGAAATGTCTCTCATACAGATTTGCCTTGGGCAATTGTTGTATCTTGGGTTATCAAAACATCTCTCTTTTGGTAGCTTTTATTTCACAGACACCAGAAATGTGTAACTGATATTCCTTCTATATTTTTATTTGTTTTTGATCAAGGCATGATAATACCCTCACTTGAAGCTATGAAGTTGTATTCATTTTGCAATGATGCAACTCATTATTGTGAGTATTTTTTTGGACTTTGTATTTTTGCTAAAAAATGATAAAATTTTAATACTTGGAAATTACCTTGGTGATGATCTTTTCAACTCATAAAAGAAAATTAAGTGTTTTAACTCTTAAAAGCAAATTAAGTGTTTTTGTTTGGCAAGGCAGTTTATTAGAAAAGAACAATTTTATTTTAAGAAATTATAATTTTATTAGGTATTAGTGTTGAATAATTTCAGTATTTTTAAAAATAAAGTTGTATTAAGTTTTTAATACAGCTGAAAAAATACCACAAACTTAGATACTTACCCAATATAAATTAATTAGCTGACAGTTTTTGTGTGTCAGGAGTCCAGCATGGAGTGTCTGAGCTATCCGCCGAGGATATCATAAGGCTGAAATGAGGGCATTAGTAGGGCTACATTTCTGTCTGGAGGGTCTGAGAAAAACAAATCTGTTTCAGACTTACTCTTGTTTGAAGAATTCTGTTCTTTGTGTCTGTAGGAATAGAGTCCTCATTTTTGCTGGCTGTCAGCAGAGGACCACTCTCAATTTCTAAAGATCTTGCAACATGGCCCTTCCATCTTCAAGTCAACCATGAGGTGCTACACACCTTTCCATGCTGTGAATCTTTGACTTACTCTTTTGTGACCAACCAGAGAAAACTCTCTGCTTTTAAAGAGCATAAATATTTGGGTCAGGCTCATTGTAATAATCTTCTTCTCTTAAAGTCAATTGTGCCATCTAACATAATACAATCACAGGAATAAAATCTATTCTATTCTTAGTCCTAGGGATTATGCAGCCAGTGCAAATTAAGAGAAAGCACAGTACTACAGTAGTCAATACACAGAAATAAAGTGTAACAATTACTTCAACTTTCCTCATCGAAAGATAAAGATCTCTGGGATATTTGGGAATATTTTAATCAAGTATAATATCTAAAAATATTTTACTATCACTTTACATGCAAATATATCTAGTTTTTACCTTACATAAGCATTTTTAATATTATAAAATATTTCTATCCTCCTAAACTGGTTGAAGCACTGATTTTTGACTACAGGGTTATCATATTTTAATTATTCATTTTCTTGCTCTTGATTCTCTAATCAATTAAATCACCTACATATAGACCTATATATTTGATAAATTAACTGGTAGTAAGGAGTAATTCACTATTTCATTTGATCTTTATTACTGCATTACCACATCAACACATTTCATAACTCCGTATGTGGGCACAGTCCAGTGTTCAATCAACTTTCGTCATGAAGTTATTTGAGATTTAGTGGTGCTGAATACAAAAGAAACATGCTTTCAGAAATATTTTAACAGAGATATAATGAAATAACATTGCTTATTTTTTTAGTAAAGATGCAGGATACAAAATCAATATACAAAAATTAGAAGCGTTTCCATACACCAACAACAAACTAGCAGAAAAAGAAATCAAGAAAGCAATCTTATTTATACCTATCAAAAGAATGAAATATTCAGAAATAAATTTAACTAAGGAGGTGAAAGATCTCTACAATGAAAACTGTAAAATACTGATGAAAGAAAGAGGACACACTCAAAAAATGGAAATAACAATACAATCACAGGAATAAAATCCATCCTATTCTTAGTCCTAGGAATTATGCAGCGAGTGCAAATTAAGAGAAAGCAGAGTACTACAGTAGTTGATACACAGAAATAAAATGGAAAAGTTACTTCGACTTTCCTCATTGAAATATGAAGATCTCTGGGATATTTGGGAATATTTCATGGACTGTGTCCATGGACTGGAAGAATTAATATTGTCAAAATGACCATGCTACTCTAAGTGATCTACAGATTCAGTGCAATTCTTATCAAAATATCAATGACATTCTTCACAGAAATAGAAAAAAAAAAAAAAACAACCCTAACTGTGAGGCTGTATCACAGACCCCTCTGCCTCATCCTGTGCAGGTCCTAAGTCAGGGAGTTGAAAAGAAAAACCAAGTAGCCGCTGGCAAAGTGGACATGCTTTATTCCAGACATGAGCTCCACCGGCCAGCAGCTCAGAGCTGCTGCCTTTTGTACCGGAAGTGCACAGTACTGGCAACAAGCCAGGGGCACATGGGCACACATGCGACCTAACACTACTCTTGTGTAACTTGTTTACAATGCACCTGCTGAATCACGTGCTGAATCATGCCCAGCTGGATAAGAGGCGAGAGGGCCTGACTAAACTAAGTCCGTTTTCCTCCACTAGCATTTATAAATAAATAAACAAACAAATAAATAATGTCACTTTAGTTAAATATACATAATCTATCGTGGAATTCTGGTACACAGAATTCATAATAGCTTACTAAGAGTTTTCTTAATAATGTTTGTCTTTGCAGCCCTCTTTATAAAATTGTAAATTCCCTCACTGATTTTAGAAATTAACCTATTGGTTTTACTGCTGAATCTGAGTTTATAATTCATTTAAATTAAAATCAGGGTTTAGTAGATATCCTTTTGTTGGCTTTCAGAAATCAGGAATCATATGTGGAAATACAGCTTTTAGTCTCGGGATTATTATACATACAGTGAATTGTTACCTTTAATGAGATGTGGGAGATCGTGTAGTTTCAATTTACTATTTTTTTGTGCATTTGTTAAAAGGCACCACCGGGCATTATTCAGTTTATATTCTTTAGGAGAATCTCACTGTGAGTAATTCACGGTGAGAAGTTAGTCAGGAAAGTAACATGCTTATGAAATTGCATAATTACTGAAATAGAATGAGACTAACTTTGAAAGAGAGATGAGTCATATATATCACGATAGGCATGTAAAATTGAACAATCTATTGAACAAGGTGGAGGGGAGACTTTCTTATATTAATTTAAGCATCAGTAGCATTTAGTGAACTCGCCTTTCCTTTATTATTTATGTAAGTTTTGCTAAAATTTCTTCTTTCTGATATACACTATGATTTGTCTAGCATACATATATAGTTTTCTACTTTTTTGTAGTCTTTATTAAATGACAGCTTGCCATTATCACAATTACAATAGTAACAACAAAATTCTTGCAGAAAATTCCATCTTGGACTTTCAACTGTGGTTATTTCTGTGGTTATAGGAATTCATTAATGAGAAGTTTGCAGTAATTAATTAGAAACGAACACATTCAAAAATTGATTATTGTTTTTTGCTTTAATGTGAAATCAAAAGTTTTGCACGCTTGGTTAATATGTTATAGCATTTCAGTAATGAAAAAAATGATGGTAAAGATCAACAGGCGCAGACATCAAGCTATAAATTAAATTTCCTTTTATGCAATATCATGTAAATAAAAAGCAAACACACCTTATATGATAACATTATGGAAAAAAAAAAAGACAAAACTCAAATCTGTTTAAACATTTTGGGAATAAAAGTGGGCTTTTTAGGTGCTCTTATGGTTGGATCACATATTATAATTCCAATTATCTAGGCCCTGATGCCTAAAATAACTTTTTCTTTTGAAATTTTTATTTTTATGTAGTCTTGACAAAACTGTCAAAATAAAACATACATTTCTCTATTTTAGAGACAAGAACTCCAATTATGTGTACTTATTTAATCTTTACTTCAACATTTCCCTAAGCTTTCTTGAAAAATAACTAACTTATAGAGAAAAATAAAATTTGAGACAAATTTCTGGATAGAAGTGTACTATGTGAATCCAATCTTCTTCTGCAAAACAAACTAATATTCTAAAGAGAATTCCCACATATTTCAAGCTGGAAATTGGCTTTACATAGACAACTGTCCTGACATTTAACTATCATTAGGAAGAGATGTAGGTAAGTCATTGACCATTCTGTGTCTCACGTTTTTCTCTGTAAAACCAGAATTTGAAATAATGTTGTCTTACATACCTTATAGCATTCTTCCACTTATGGGACACTTATGGGAGAGACCCCATTGAGTGATTATAGGAAATCTAAATTGTTCCTCAGTTTTCTCATTCATAAGACTCTGTTCTATTAACCTCAAAAACCTTTCGTGAGGATAATTATTTGTTAATTGTTCATAATTTTTAAATGCTACAAAATATGACAGGGAATGTTTACAAAATAATTTTCTGTTGATTTAGGCACAATAACTTGCTAAATTATTTTTCTTCAACTTTTTATATGAAGTGACACTCAAATATCTTTTTCAATTTTAATCAATTGAATGCTGTCTGATAACAACCATGGTCTGTTTGTTATGCTAGTATCTCTATTTGTCCCCAGTGTACCTAGAAACAATATATCTAGAAACAAACTGTCAGTGCCAATATGAACAACAATCTACACTTTTTATCACTTTTTTCCTCTATCCATAATCCCTTCTCCTCCTATCTTCTTTGCACAAATTAACGTTGTCTAGATCTTATGCAACCTCAACTCATGTGCCTTTTCCTCGCTTTATTGAACTCTGCCGCCAAAACTACAACCTTAGTTAAATCCATCTGTTGTTTTATCTCATCCTTGCCTGCACCCATGAAGCTGAAAATGCCTGGAGAAAAATAAGGCAATGATCTCTACTGTTTTTCACCAGGCCAGAACTTTCCCATGAATTCCATATTCATATATGCAAATGTCTACTTAACATCTCCAGTGGGTTATTTAATGGACATCCTAAACTTAATATGTCCACAACCTTCAAAATCTTCACCTGCATCATCTGCCATTTTACTAAAGCTAATTTCATCTTTCATTGTTCAATCTAGTAACCGTGCATGATCTCTTCTTGAGCGTCCCACAATAAATCAATCTGCCAGTACCAAGATCAGTACCTGGCAGGACGACCAATGTAGATTATTCTCAATTTTTTTCTTTGACAAGTGTTCTGTACATTACTAAAACTACAGAACTCATCTCAATGAAAGAGTCTATGAAGATTTTTAAAAAGACATTCGTGATACTATATCCCCCTGAGCACTTACAATAAATTCTAATACAACAAAATAATTCTGAGGTCTCGGAATATATCCTTGATATTATTTAATAGGCTGCCAAAAAAACAAATAGAAAATCACAATTTGGGAACTGATGGGCTTTTTTGTTTGTTTGTTTGTTTATTCTTGAAAGACATTATATCATTATAAAGACATCACAAGTTTCACATGCAAAATATCTTTACTGGCTAAAAAGTCAAGAAAAATAGAATTGAAAGATAATACAAATCTCTCCATGAACTTTTTGAAATATCCTCGTATTCGATCCAAAGCCTAGAAGCATTAAAAAAGTCTTTACCTTTTGATATATGCTAATTTATTTGGGCTTCTCAGGATAGTCAATAATCTTGCAGAATATTATGCATGAATTTGTAGAAACAGCATAAATTAGCAATAAAACTGACGCATCTAGAGGTCCTACATGAGCCTACAGATGGAAAACCGCTTGTCATAACCACATCTACTAAGCAGTGAGCATAGATATAAATAGTTCCTGAAATCTGCTGCTGGTTAATGCACTGACCGAAAAGCACCTTGACAGATAAATCAAGTTAAAACATAATTAAGAAGGCTAGTGTATTCTCTGGTATGCTAGTGGAAAAGAAATACGATAACCTCAGGAAGAAGATGACCTAGGAGAGAGACAGGACTCGAGCCAGGATTTCGAGTGCTTACTTTATAAAGCTGTCTATAACATCTGCAGCAGAGAAATTTAAGAATGGCTAATTGGTCAGAAGGTAAGACTGGGAATCTTATCTTCAACTTGTTTTTAATTACATTGTATTTTACATACTATTTGGGGAAAGGATGATGGACATGATGTAAAACAGACTGACAGTTTCCCCTTTCTGTCTCAGGCCGCTTTTTGTCATCATTATCACAATCAGTATAGTGACCTAGATGTGCTACATACGTTACAGGCATCTTATTTAATCTTCATTTTAACCTGATAGGGCAGGTTTTATTATCAGAATTAATATAGGTTAAACAACTTATCCAGAGTAAATGATGGCTCCTTGGACAACACTAGTCTGTCACCCTCCTGAACCCTCTTTGCCATTAACAGATCACCTCCACGGGAGACCAGGAGAAGCCTGGAGAAAGGGACCAAAGGAGCAAAGGACAATTTTGTGGGGGAGGAAATATGTGAATGGTACTTGATTGCATGATTGACTGATTGTGTGCCATGAAGTCTTTCTGCAAATAACACAGTTTACTCCATAAAACCTTTGGCAAAATTTCATATCTCAGTTTTTCCTTGAAATATTATTTTGAGTATTGAAGAGACGTGTGAAAATTTACTCCAGGGTTAATTGCAGGGATAAACAGAGACAGCTATGGAAATAAAACTGTTACTATTGCCTTTTAATATAAATTGAGTCATTGAAATGCATAAACATTCTGTCCAATAAAGAGATTTTATTGTTCCACATGTATAAGAATACCAGTTGCCGACTCTACCACCTACCATTACATTATGGCTTACATTTTATAGTCATTTTGATAATTAAGGTATTCCCTGTGTATAATTGAAATCGACCTTATTGCAACATATATTAATTACCTAATGTTTGGTCTTCCACAAATATAGAAAATCATCATATAATAGCTGAACTCCCATGAAGTACAGAAAATATGGCTCAGAATTAATGTCTTGACCACAGTCATTCTACTATCACTAGGAAGATGCTTCCTACAGCATACCTGAATTCAACAAACATTTATTGAACATGTTCTACCTATCAGGTACCACGTTGGTCACTGAACATGAAATTGTTATAAAGTAGATAAAACACTTAATAAAATAAAATATGGTTCCTGGCTTTGAAGGCTAATAATCCATTAGGGGAGCCTGATATATAGCTGTGGGGACACAGAGAAAAAGAATATTAAATACAGTCTTTGGTTAGAAAGATAGAGAAGATCCAGGTAAATTCAAACGATGACTAGATATAGGTCTGTTCAAAAATGAAAAATGAGGGCTGGCCATAACTGGTGAGAGTGTGCTGCTGAGAACACCAACGTCCAGGGTTCTATCTCTTTACCAGCCAGCTGCAATAAATAAAATATAAATAAACATGAATTACAATAAAAAGGAGTGGCATGAAGAAGGGCAAGATATGCAAAAGATTATAGAATGTTTTAAAACATGTTTCCTGACAGGAAGCAAAAGGAAATAATATATATGCATAGAAAACAAACCTAAGGAGAAATATTATCAGATTCAACAAGTTATGTGCTCGGTACCCAAGGGTACTACCAGTTCAACAACTTGTGGAGACATAATAGAAACAGTAAACAGAAAACATGTTTAAATTTGTGAAGATCAAGGGTAAAGACAGATGATACATCCACAAATATTAATCCAGCACTCTGATAGTTACAGGACTGCTCACAAATAATTTGATTTTTCTCTCCTTCCAACTGCATGACATGATTTTACTTTCTAGCCCCCATTATACTTATTTACCTTACTGTGTCTTGCTTTGTCCAATATAATGCTGTGCTTTTCTATGTTTTGCCTTTAGGCAGAAATTTGAGGGACAATGTAATTTGCTGCATTCTTTAATCCTGTGATAAGATAATGAAAGCGTATGTCAGCAAAGTTTCTTCATCATTATTGTAACATAAGTCAGCAAAAGATTATAAACTAACTAATATAAATGAGACAAGCTTTTGTTTTGTTTTGTTTTTAGGTTTTTTCAAAATAGTTCATAGTAACCTATTCCATTTAGAGAAGTTAAAAAAAATCCTTTTGATGCATGAAGTATCATGCTATCACTGAAATCACAACGAATGAGAAATATAGATCCTAACATAAAGTTGATTATATTTTGATAGAAAGACAGATTCAAGAGTTGGGAGAAATACTTACTGGTTTCTTCTCTGGACCCAGAGTGTGAAATGGAAGCAAGAAGTCAGTAAGGAAGGAAATGAAATGAGAGAGAGACAGACAGATAGAGGTGGAGAGAGAGAGAAAGAAAATGGGAGAAAACTTTGATAGTATCAAATAAAATATTTGGGATGAGCAAAACGGACTAATGAGAATTTTTTTTTTTCATCAACATAGTTTCATCCAACCTTCATTCTACTTTGTTTTATTAACAGAGAAGAGACTAATGATCAATCAATTACAGATTAGAGGCCTAACATTAAAAAAAAAAATGCTTTAAAGAATCTGTTTTGTTTGGGATGGTAAACACATCCCTCTAATCACAGCTATCGCTATATACTTCCTAGGTCTTAATTTCTCTTTTACCGCTTTGTATACTATGCTCATCAGAAGACAAGGTATTGAAGTCCAGTCAGCTATCTCTTTCCCTAGCCTGGTACTACAATTCATGGAAGAGATAGTCTCGTTTGGATCAGACACAAAAAGATTTCTGTTCAGAAAATAAATTGTACAGTCATTCAAGTTATTGTCCAAGAGAAAATAAGAGTTTGGAGAGAGAAGAGTCATATGTTGATGAATAATAGCCATCTTAGAAAGCTGAAATTTTGTTACTATACTTAAGACACCGAAAGCTAGACTCCCAGGCAGTGTGTCTTGGGTAATTTTGTGTCAACTTGACTAGCGTATGGTGTCCAGTTGCTCGGCCAAACATCAGTTTAGATGTTGCTGTGAAGATATTTTTTAGATGTGATTAATATTTGCTCTCAGTAGACTTTGAATAAAGCAGATCACCCTCTATAATTTGCATGGATCACATCCAATCACTCAAACCCGTAAGGACAAAGACTGAGGTTTCAGATAAGAAGGGATTATGCCTTAAGAATACCACATAGAAATTCTTCCTGAGTATTCTGCCAGCAGTCCTGCCCTACAGATTTCAGACTCAAGACTGCAACATCAACTCTTACGTGAATTTCCAGCCTGCTGTCCTGCCTTACATGTTACAGTGTTTACAGCTTCAAATTGCAAAAGCCAGTTCCTTAGTATCTGCCCCCCCCCGTGTGTGTGTATACATATATATATTTTTTTTCTCTCCTATTGGTTCATTTTTAATTTTTTTATTATTTTTAATTTATCAATATACAATGTACTTGATTTTCATGTCCCTTTACCAATTCCTCTTTTCCCCCTCTTCCCCTCCCCCGAACAACATAATATCTGTTTACTTGTCTTAAGTTCAAGGAATTGTTGTGATTGCTGTGTGTTCTTCCCACTCCCGCCATTTGTTTGTATATGTCTTTATTTTTAGCTCCAACACATAAGTGAGAACATGTGGTATTTTTTTGTGCCTGCCTTATTTCACTTAATACAATTTTCTCTAGGTCCATCCATGTTTCTGAGAATGGTAGTATTCCTTTTTTTTTTTTTAATAGTAGAATAGTATTCCACTGTGTAGATACACCACATTTTCCTTATCCATTCATCTGATGATGAACATTTGGGCTAGCTCCAACTCCTAGCTATTATAAATAGTGCTGTAATAACCATGAGAGTACAGATATCCCTTCAACATGATGACTTCCATTCCTCTGGGTATATTCCCAGCAGTGGGATAGCTGGGTCATATGGTAGATCTATCTGCAACTATTTGAGGAACCTCCATACCATTTTCCATAGAGGCTGCACCATTTTGCAGTCCCACCAACAATGTATGAGAGTTCCTTTTTCTCTGCAACCTCGCCAGCATTTATCATTCTCAGTCTTTTGAATATTAGCCATCCTAACTGGAGTGAGATGGTATCTCAGAGTGGTTATGATTTGCATTTCCCGAATGCTGAGTAACGTTGAGCATTTTTCTCCTATTGGTTCTATTTCTCACGAGAACCCTGACTTTTATACAGGGTTCACCTGAGAAGTTCTGAAAACCAGGAGAAATACATAACAATGAGATGCAGGGGTGGGGGGAGGGAAGAGGAAGCATGGCACAAGCCATTCCTTGGGAAGAAATTTTTAAAAAGGATACATAATAAGCAATGATTGTTTGAATTTGGCTCCAGGATCTCTAATTATTAATTACTGTGTTTGTCAGTGAGTGATCAGGATTAATTTGCATATGAATAATGCTAATATTGGAGCTGTTTATAACTGCTAGAAAATGACCAAAGAGAAACATTTTGCTTGGTTATGTAAGGGTACTCGTAATTATTAGATTTTTTATTATTTATACAAAAATACATGCCAGTACTGTGAGTTAGTTTAACATTGTTATAATATTGACTTATATTTATATATGCTCAGTGTTCTATTTCTAATATTTTATTACCTTTTTACCATTATTTTATTTACTCCAAGTCTAAACATTCTGGAAAGAAAGTCATCATTTTATTATCATTTTTGGCCAAAGTCCAAGTTAGAAATTGGGCTCCATAGAAGAAAAAGCCTTAATCTTTGGTGAATTTGTTACTAGGAATAGTTAACAAATGCCTAACAAAGGGAACTTTCCAAGAATAAGCTCTAAAATTTTGGAAACTGAGCTACTGGTTTAATTGAAGCTTACTGGCAAAGTGATGGTAAAGTAAGATTATGTCCAAGGACTGTAATGCAAGAATGTAGATTTAGGCCTATAATGGTGAGATAGTAAGTAATAATGGTTTTTTTTAAATCTCAGAAAGGTCCACTCAGACAATAAATTATAGTCATTCTAGCCATAGTCCAAATGAGGTTGAACGTGAGGTAAAGAATCATTTCTTTAGCTATTCTAGTTTATTTCTGAAGATCAACAATATGTGTCTAAACCCAACTTTCATTCCCATGCTCTGAAATCTTTCCTTCATTCATGATGTAAATTTTATTATAGTTGTAGATTTGTTTTGTTTTGTTTGTTTGTTTGTTATGCTGCTGGCTGGTAATAAGGACTGAACCCAGGACCTTGATGGTATTAACACCACACTCTATCCAACTGAGCTAGCCAGCCAGCCCCGTAGTTGTGATTCAGCATTATTATGCAATCTGAATTCATACAAAGTTTGCCTCATGTGTTGGGGAACATATAGTAGCTACTGGTCACAGGACCTGTCCTGCCCATCAGTGTGACAGGTGTGGAGCATTTACAGAGTGGTATAAAATGAGTTAAAAGAGGGAGCCAAACACTTAAAATACTACAGTCTTATCCAAAGAGTTCCAGAAAGCAAAAATGTGTCTCCAAGTAAGAAAAATCACACACACACACAATTACACACACACACGGCTACCTAAGTGGTAAGAAGAAGAACATGGGGTCAGTAATTTAGTTTAACAACTATCTACAAGTGGGGTACAGTGAGGTCTTTTCAAATGGTCATGAGAAACTATCCAGGAGGAGCAGTACCGTTGTCCCTCAATGTCTGCAGGAAATTGGTTTCAGGACCCTCGTGGGTACCAAAATCCACATGGATGCTCAAGTCCCCTATGTAAAATGGCATAGTATTTGCATATAACCTACCCACATTCTCCCATATACAGATTTTTTTTTTTTTTACTAACAGCAGAGTTATGGCCTGGTAAACCCATCATAAGTTGACATCATTAAGTAGAAAATGCATTTAATATACCTCATCTACCAAACATCATAACTTAGCCCACCCTACCTGAAACATGCTCAGAACTTACTCAAGCCTCCAGTTGGGCAAAATCACCTAACACAAAGCCTACTTTATAAAAAAGTGTTAAATATTTCATGTAATTTATTGAATACTGTTCTAAAAGTGAAAAACGAAACAGTTGTATGAGTACTCAAAGGTACAAACTCTTGCACCATCATAAAGTGAAAAATCTTAAGGCCAACCATCTTAAATTGGGTACTGTCTGAACTTTAAATCATCTCTAGATTACTAATATATATATATATAAAATGTAGATAGTTATATTGTTTTATATTTTTATTGTTGAATTTTTACTTTTATTGTTTTAAGGTTGATTTTTTGTTTTTTAAAATGTTTTACATCCCTGTTTGGTTGAATCTGAGAATGTGGAACCCTGAGATAAACAGGGAGGGCTGTATATCCTCTTATGTATTTAAAGGTTGTAAGAAACAACCATTCAGTACATTGAAGCTACAAATAGTGTATGAGGAATGCTCATTGAACTCAGATAATCACATTATAGTCTGATATCCAAGGTAAATAGATAGTAAATAAAAAAAAGGGCCAGAGAAGAAAATAATAACATACAATGTGGCATTATTGAGGACTCTAGTGGAAACAAATGACAAGGACTGTTGACAGTCTGCAGAGTGATTCTTACAGAAAGTTAATTATGAAAACAAAAATTCTCATTTTGGAGAGAAAGGATAGACACACTCCCTACAAAATAAGTAATATTTAGCTTTAACATTTTATCTCATGGATGTGGTTGGGAATATTGGACACTATTTAGGGTGGTGGCATATCTCACTGGACATAGTGAACAGCTGGGTGTATCATAGTGACGCATGTCCCTTGGAGAAAAAAACATAGAAAATACACTTGGTGTGCTTTGCCCACTTGTATAGACATTTAATATTGCTATCAATAAAACAATTGAACTTTGCAATATATGGATAAAGGTAAAGACTTAAAAAACTTTAACTGTGTCTGCATGATTTCAGGTAACCAAAATAAGTTAATTTATAAAATTATTAAAGAAAAAAATGGCTAATATTTTGTAATAAAGAAAAAGTAATAAAATAATTGACAAAACTACAAACTTTTCAACTAAGAGATGGGCCCTCAGTCCCATTTATTTGACATGGAAAGCAGGTGCTGGAAGAGGTTTAAAAAGAAAGTTGAATTGCTTACAATTTACTTTTCTGAAAATGGAAGAATTTACTAAAAGACAAAGAAATGTCCAGGATTTTTTAAATATTCTAAAGAAGAAAATTAAAAATTATTTATTATGCCACTACCCAGAGACAAACATTGTTAAAATTATGACACATTTCTCAGTATTTTTATATTAAAATATAAATACATGTATTCATATATACTTAAGCATAACTGGGATTGTACAACCTATGCTGTGTAGTAATTGTTTTGC
Source organism: Cynocephalus volans (assembly GCF_027409185.1). Lineage (NCBI taxonomy): Eukaryota > Metazoa > Chordata > Mammalia > Dermoptera > Cynocephalidae > Cynocephalus > Cynocephalus volans. The sequence continues at coordinate 6,763,364 of NC_084474.1, forward strand.
TTTTTGCCAAGTACTTTGTAATTATTTTCACACATCAGTAAGTATTCATCTAAGAAATAATTTTTAGTTATTTATATTTAAAATGATAAAATTGTAGACATTTATTGTGTACAACATGATGTTTTAAAGTATATATAGAGAGGAATGATTAAATCTAGATAATTTACATATGCATTATCTCTTATAGTTAGCATTTTGTGGCTAGAGCACTTTACTATTTTAAATATGTCTGTCAAATTCACATTTGAAAAATACAATTTAAAAAAAAAAGAAAGGCCTGTACTTCACAATATACCCATAAGCAATTAAGCTGATAAAACATACTGAGTAATTTAAATCTATTCTTATTAGTTGTTCTTAATCATATGGTTAAATAAAGCCTATATTATTTTATAATTTGATTTCTTAGATCTGGTCATAATTATGGTCCACAGAGAAAACAGTGTAGTCTAAAGGAATTTCAAGTTGGAAACTTGCACTGCCAAAACAAGACTGCTTCCTAGCAGCGCTGCCACAATTTGCAAATTGCTTCACCTTTCTGAATTCCAATTCATTCACATAGGAAACAGAATCGATGTACTAAATATTTTCAGTTAATGCAAAGTACAAGAATAAAAACAAAAAGTATGATTCTTTAATTCCACTATTTATTTATTTATTTATTTTCTTCTCTGTAACGGTTTATCATTAAAAAATTAAACAATAATAATTACAATAAATGTATAATTTACAAAAGCCCTATATTTGTCCATAGGATTTATACATATAAGCATTACAGTACATTCATTTGAGAAACTAAAATTAGGTATAAGAACATGAATTGATTTGAAAGGATATTTATAGCCTGGATATTCATGAAAAAGTAAGTAACTATATAAATGAAGAGTCATAAGTTTACATAAATATAAGAAGCATTAAATTCTAAAATATTTTCTCTATGGTATTCATGGATTTTTTACTAATTAAAAACTCTGTAATAGAATATCTTAGGGTCCATATAACAAGTATTAAGAGATTGAAGATTCCATTGCATTCTAAAATGCAGTCTTTGTTGGATTCAAAATGCTGCGTAATCATCTGTAGAAGTAGTGTGGGTAAACAGCAGGAGGCTTTAGCAGCAGTAAATCCTGACTGTGGGAGAATCCAACCTCTGTGTTCCTGACACACTGCCGTCCATCTGCATCTTCTTTGGCTGCGTGGAGGGTGAAGACATAGAAGAAGTAACTTGCAAGTTTGCAGAGAGAGTCCCTGCTGATGCAGCAGCTAAGCCATGAATGTCCTTTGGTCTAAATTTTTTTCTCCATGAAGGTGCTCTCCTAAATGCTTTTATCATCGTCTTCATCAAACCTTCTGTCAGTCCCCATGACCAAAAGGTTGTTAAATTCTCTTTGTAAGACAGCACGAGCCTGTGTATTCCGCGTTGGGATCCGTAACAATAGCGCCAGTGCGTTGAAGTCAAAGGTTTCATCTAAGGCCAGAAGGGCACCGTGAACGCCACTCCCTAAAAGATTGTTTGCATATGCTTTAAGGCCAATTGACAGGATCCAGCGAATCACTCGATCATTGCTCCAAACAAGCACATCTTTTACTTCATGCTGACTTTCTTCTCTTTTTCTTTCCAGTTCTTTTCGGTCATAGTTTAATCTTCTCAGGCACATCATTCCACACTGGAAACTGTTTCTGTGGAAACCGTCGACCATTTTCAGCTGCCCGCGGAGGTCCTTCTTGGTCAGGTGGTCCAGCATCCTGGCGTCCACCAGGCACTGCATGAAGTAGCTGCAGTACTGAGGGAGGCCCAGGCTGGGCAGCCACTCGTTCCCAATCCACTCGTGGTTCATGTCCCCATATGCAAGTGTCGTTCGCGACGTGGGAGGGCTGGACGGGCTGGTAAGAGCCATGATCTCTTGGATGGCCAGCCTCAGCTTCAGCCTATGCAGGGGGTTGCTGATGCCGATCTCACGCTTCATCTCGGTGTCCGACAGGGTTGACATGATGGCCCCGCTCTTCACGTTGGCTCGGCAGGCAGCCACATACCAGGGGGGCATCCGCACCCAGAGCTCCAACCACACAACTACGGTCGGCCCATCCCACTGGGCAAAAGGCAAACCTTTTCTTCGGGCTTCATCCAGCAATTCATGCTTTTTTGGAAGTTTATGAATTTTTTCAGCCTGTCCTCTGAATTTTCTCAGTGACAAGGCATCTTGAGATGCATTATCTGTCGCTGAAACACCAGCGTGTCCTAATGATTCTTTGCCAGCTTGACCAGGTCGGCCTTTTTCTTTCTTGCCAAACAAGCGGCTGATAGAGGACTTGATGCCCTTCTTCTTTGGGGCTTTGTGGCGTGAGTCCCGGCTGCTGTTACTACTGCTGGGATTGCTCACGGGACCGTCCTGGGAGCCTGTCGAGTTTCTCACGTCCATGGCGTCCTCATCTTCACCATCAGACCCATTGACATCGCTCTCAAAAGCTTGTGCTGCATTTGCTAAGACACTAGCCTGTTGGGCACGTTCCCAATTCTGTTCATTAAGAGTTTGTACCTTGGAAGGCGCATCCCGTAGAGCAGCTAGGCGGCCTTTCTGGGGGCGCCGCAACACTGCACTGGTGCTGTAGGAATCTGTGTGACTGTCTGCCACAGGGCACCTGAAATCTGGGACACTGCCCAAGTGGGGTCGGCCATGATGAAGTGAAGCACCTCTTAGTCTCATTTGGTCTAGTTCAGCACTCAATGTTTCAATGATTAAGACGAGCTGATCCTTATCATGTTGTGTATCTTCCAATTGCTTTTTTGCATTTTCAACTTCTCCTAACAGAGAATTCTTATCTTCTAGAGCAGCCATTCTCTCTTTCAGATGAAGCTGGAGCCTCTCATTAGATTCTGAAAGAAGCTTGTCAACAGTGTCTGATAAACGTCTATTATGCTCTTCATTCATTTTGTCTCTCTGCCTTGCCCGCTGCAGTTCTTGGTTCTTTTCCTCCAGCTGCGCCTCCATCTGTCTTAACCTTTCTTCAGTGTTGCCCTGTCTCTCTTCAGCCTTCGAGAGCGCTGCCACCCTCTGCGCCAGCTCCGCCTCCACCTCCGGGAGTGTCTCGGCTTTCCTCATGGTCTGCTGCAGCTTTTGCTCCACTAATTCCAGCCGTTCCTGTAACTGGCGGTTTTTATCCTCAGTCTGGCGATGCATAGAATCTTTGTTTGCAATTTCGTTTTCAAGTATATCATTGAGGTCATGCACAGACATGGCTTCTCGCTGTGCAGTGAGGGAGCATTTTTCAAGAGTAGTGATTCTCTCTTCCATGTCTTCCTTTTGGACCATGGCTTCTCGAATGTCCCGTTGCAATTTCGTGTTCATCTCCTCAGATTTGATCAAGTCTTCCCTGGCCATGTAGAGATCTTCCTCCAGCTCTGCCAGGTGACTGATTCTCTCTGCCATGTCTTCCATTAGGGCCATGGCTTCACGCATGTCCCGTTGCAATTTTGTGTTCATCTCCTCAGATTTGATCAAGTCTTCCCTGGCTGTGTAGAGATCTTCCTCCAGCTCTGCCACGTGACTGATTCTCTCTTCCATGTCTTTGTTTGGGGCCTTGGCTTCACGAATGTCCCTTTGCAATTTCAAGTTCATCTCCTCAGATTTGATCAAGTCTTCCCTGGCCGTGTAGAGATCTTCCTCCAGCTCTGCCACGTGACTGGAGAGGGTGGCCAGGTGCTCTTTCATTTGGCTCTGCTCCCTCAATTGCTTGTCTATGACTTCCTGGAGCTCTATGACTTTAGCAAGGTCCTCCTCGTGGCTTAACGAACCATCAGAAGATCTTTTTCCATTCATGCTCGGGGTATTTTCTTGTTCACGGTTCATGTCAAGTGCTCCATCTGTTAGTGTTTTTTTCTGCTTATTCCGTTCTTTAAGAATCATTAGCTCTTTGTGTGTGGCACCTAATTCTTCTTCTAACAAACCACACCTTTCAAGTGCTACTCGTAATCTCTCTCTCACCTTTTCATCCAGAGCTTGGTGGTGCTCAAACAACGACTTCAGTGCTTTGAGCACTTCGACTTCGCTGGACACACCTGCTGGGGACTGTGCCTGTCTCTTCACCACGGTCATCCTGAGAGACCTCTCGTGCCTAGAGACAAGGCATTCCAGATGTTCTAAAAGCAGCCTGGTGTTGTTCCTTTCTGCTTTCAGTTCAGCAATTTCTTCTTCCCTTTCAAGGAGCTCCTCCCTGCATACATTCAGTTCCTTCATAAGTGCAGCAAACTCCTGTGGAAGTGCAGTTTTGAGCTGTCTCTGCAAGGAATCTCTTTCCTGACCAACATCGTGTAATTTCCCCTGGGTTAATGCCAGCGTTTCTTGAGTCTCTCTAAGAGTGTCAAGAAGTCGGTCCCTTTCTTCTCGCATAGAGACCATCAACTGTTCAATATGTGAATCTGCGTCTGCCTGTGAAGGGGAGCCGGACGCATGGCTCCCACTTCCTCCTGGGGAGCCTTCGGCTTCACTGATGGTTGGCATCACCTCACGCATCATCTGCAAATGAAAGACCCAGACTAGAATCATTAAGAGCAGAATACAGGTTCCCGTAAATCTGCAATTTCATAAGTATCTGCAGCTAATAAATGAAAGGTTCACAGCCTCTTTATTCTCAGATCTGTTACACTTTGTATGCAAATAAGTTGGGAAAGCATACACAGGCAAATACTAAGTGCAGGAACACACACCATGAAGATACTCACAGGGACAATAACCCCGTGAAGGGGTCAAGGCCAGAGGACTGCCCCTCACATAAAGAGCAGACCCAGCAGTATTTTGTTCACAAAGCTGTACTTTTTAGTTGTTGAGAACAAGTGTGCTTCAGGTACCTATTTTTCCAACTTCCCGGTGGGGGGAGAGCAAGTCAAACACACACGCCACCCAGTCACTTTTCAGGAAAAGCATAGAAGGAGCACAGAGCCAGCAGCACTGACAGGTACAGAACCCATCAGGCATCTTATAGGAATGTGTGCAGTCAGCTCCTGGGAAGGCCTGATGGCTCCCTGAATTCTTGGGCTGGATTTGGTGAGCACTAAACGAATGGGACTCGTGAAGGGTTGGGAGAGGTTTCTCCAGTGGTTGGTCAGTCAACCTAACTTACCTCAGTTTCCAGCCAAAAGTCAAATGCCACGATGGAAATAGAGCCAGCAGGTCCGGACAGCCGGGGACGGCTAGGAGGGAAGGAAAAGTGATAGGTGAGTCGATGAGAGGCGATGAAGTGTCGCCAACACACAGACGGGGCGAGGGCAAGGGGGCCGCTCCCGAGGGTCCGGGCCGCAGTCCGGGCACGGCGGACCCCCGGCGACCCTCACGGTGAGGCTGACCCCCGGCCCAGCCGCGTCCCGCTCTCTGCGCCCGAATCAGGTGCTGCAGAAGCCGTGGCCACCACGGTACTGACAAAGCACTGACAACCGTTTCCAAGGAGCCTGCACCAGCTGGGGTTCTAGAACCCACGCTGGGTCCCGGCTTGTTTGGTCGGGGGAAGGGCAGCACGTGGTCCCAAGAGCACGTCCCTTCAGCCCCAGTCACTAAGGCCGGCCTGTGGCCAGACACTGGAAGAGCCTCTTGGAGTTAATAGTATAATTTGATGTCTTTGCATTGATCTGTCCCAGGGAGGATGCCTCAGGGTGTGTGTGCATATGTGCCCACATGTATGCATGATCTGTGCATGCGTATGCATGTGTGTGCCCACACGTGTGCATATGTGCGTGCGTGGGTGCCATACATGTGCACTCAGCATTTGTTCACAGCGATTATCATCTTCCAGCGGGCCTGGAGCCCTATGTGTTGCAGCACACTTTGTATTCTATGTCATTTTTCCTATGATAGGTAGCAAATTCTTTGAGTTGATTTCCATGAGTGCTCATTGATTTTCACCAAACCATTTTACCTCTTTCAGTCTCTTCCTTTTGTGACTTTTGGCAGGTAGTTGCAGACTTAACAATTGTCTCTCTCTCCAGGTGCCTCAAAATGTCCTTATTGTCATTGTGTCATTTGAAATCACAACTAATCAGTCAGGTGGATGAAGGCAGGTGTTTTTATGTCTCTTCTCCAGATAGGGGTCAGTGGCGTTAGCGGACCTGTCCCGGTTCCCTTAGTTCACAGGTGGCACAGCTAGGGTGAGAAGTCAGGTTTTCCTCCTGCAAGCTTCCTTTCCTGTTTTGTGCACAGAGAGGTGTCTGTAACACACCGTTCAGTGACAAACCCATGCTGACTCGTATGTACATGGCAGGTGTGTTTAAATATGTACACACATCCACAGAAAGGTCTAGAAGAACATACTCCAAACTGTTGAAAAAAGGTCACGGGATGGGATTAGAATGAAGGAGGAGTAGATATTTTGCTTTTTTAGTTTCTGTTCATTTGTAAGATTTACTTTTTTTGCAATAACTAATGAGTTTCATCATTTTAAAATGAATAATTATGAGCAGTGAAGGAGTAAATGGTGTGTTAGTGTCATTGATTTCTGTCTATAATTTTGTGTTTCTATCTGGGTGTTCTTTTAAGTTAGGAAATGCTGAGGGGTCATTAGGTTGTTTGTCTCATTGTTAGGCTGACGTCCTTATTGACTGTCATTGTGTCATGTGAATGATCACTTCTCCATGTCTGTTTTTCCACCAGTGTCATCGGGAGAGTATCTTCTCACTGAAATATTAGAAATGTTAAGCGAGCAGGGATATTAATTAGATTAATTCATTCCTATTTTGAGAAGTGCAAAACTTCTTCCAGAAGTCCTGGAAGAGTCAAGCTGCTAGGGGCTGGCTGGGTAGCTCAGTTGTTAGAGCACTGTATTATAACACCAAAGTCAAGGGTTCCGATCCCGTACTGATCAGCTGCTTAAATAAAAGAGTCAGAGAGTCAACCTGCCGTATGCAAATGTCAGGCTTTCCTGTGTTCTAGGCTGTCACTCCACCTGTGTGCACCACTGATCTGGGCTCAACGTTTGTCAGGAAGGAAGGGAACGTTTTCACAGAAAAAAAATATTTTTTATAAAAATGAAATATTTAAATACCACTTCATCATTTTCTTCTTTAATTCATGACATTTGGTTTTGTAAAAGAAAGAAGAAACGATGATTGCTTATGTGTGGGCCCTCAAAAAATAAATGTCCATTGATTTCATTTTTACTTATGTTTTCAATTAATCCCAGAATCCAGATTAAAATAAAACTGACATTATTTCAATAGATGCAGAAAAAATCATGTGATAAAAACTTCAACTATCTTTTTTTGAGAAATGCCTTTTGAGACCCATTGCCCATTTCTCAATTGCTTTTGGGGTTTTTTTGTTGTTGTTGTTGAGCCGTTTATGTTTCTCATATAATGTTGACATCAACACTTTGTCAAATATGCAGCTTGCAAATATTTTCTCCCATTCTGTCATCGGTTGACTCTTCACTCTGCTGTTTCCTTTGATGTGCACCAGGCATATGAAAAAATGCTTAACACCACCAATCACTAGGGAAATGCAAATCAAAACAATGAGATACTACCTCACTCCAGTTAGAATGGCTATTATCAAAAAGACAAGAGAAAACAAGTGTTGGAGAGGATGTGGAAAAAGGGAACGCTTCAACACTGCTGATGGGAATGTAAACTAGTACAGCCATTATGAAAAACAGTATGGAGGTGCCGGAGACCAGCTCTGCAGGATTCATCGTAGCTGAACAGGTGGTGTGGATTCAGTGAAAAAAGAAAGACACGGACCGCAGATGTCTAGTGCAAGTGTGGACAATGACCACGTGAATCTTGTTTTATTTATTTATTTTTACTTAATCCTCTACATAATGATTTATCTTTAATCAAAACATTTTTTTATTTCATTTCTATTGAAAAGGAAAGGTCAAAATGTTCCAAAGCACTCATGCTCTGACAAAAACATCTACTCATGCATCAGTGGTTCACCTCAAAGCTTGTGGCTTGTGACCAGAAACTATACAATAGCACATGATTGGCTTTAAAACATCAGGCTTTCTGTCTGAATCATAAACCTTAACCTTCTTAGCTTATAATTTAAACCCTTTTTAATCTTACTTATACTTACTACCCTTAATTTGAATAACATTGATTAGTTATGGTTAACAATTTAATATTGCTTATACTCTATATTGATCATTTTAATTTATAATCAAAATCACAATGTTTATAACATTAATATTATAAAATTTAACTATAAATCTTTATTAAATTTCTATGTTATTGTTACAAATTTTGTGTTACTAATTGATTTAAACAAAACCTATTAATATCAAAATTTGTTTGTGTTTCTCTACTATTTAACTTATTTATTTTATAATGAAACCTTTTATTTCCCTGCTAATAGACTCCGGGAACAGCACAGGGGACAAAGTGAAAAGTTAAATGATCCTACTCAAACTAACAAAAACACATTATATCATTCTTATTATTACTAAGGAAACAACATGTTCTTGGTAAATCAAGTGAAACTGTGGGAATGCGGAAAAAACAAAGAAATCTGTAACTGGTTGTGATCAATTAGTTGTAAACACCACTGCACTCAGACCCACTGGCTCCCTGGGGGGTGTGGATAAATTTCCAACACAACAGCTTCATTCCACATGTACAAGAGCATGACCACAGCCACAATGGGTCAATGCACACACCACTAACAAGAAAAATCAACAATAAAATTAAATCAAGCCAACCCATACTGGGAACATGCATCAAAAACACCTTTAGTACTGACAATGCCCTTTAAATAAACCAATTAATTCTGATGCATATTTAACATGTCCTTTGAGAAACTCCATGGCCCTTGAAACTCCCCAAAGCCATGCCAAGCCAAAAAGTTGGGCCTTTTAATTTTGGAAATCTTTGTCAAGTAACAAAAGGCGAACAGACAGGAAATTCCACAGAGCCGTGCCACACACGCAGGATCCCCCCGCAGTCTAGCTGAACAAGGGGTGTCCCTTGTCAGGCTCCCATGCCGTTCCCTATAGCGGGATGGTTCAAGACATGGAGGTTCCTTCAAATTTAAAAATAGAACTACCATAGAGTCTAGTAATCCTAGAATTGGGTATATACCCACAGGAAATGAAATATGTCAGAGATCTGCACTTCCATGTTTATTGCAGCACAGTTTACAATAGCCAAGATACAGACTCCACCTAAGTGTCCAACAACGAATGAATGGATAAAAAAAAAAACAACTGTGGTATATATACACAATGAAATAGTATTCAGCCATTAAAAGCAAAACAAAACAAAACAAAAACATGAAATACTGTCATTTGTGGCAACATGGATGGATTTGGAGGTCATTATGAAGTAAGCCAGGCACAGAAAAACAAATATCACGTGATCTCACTCATATGTGGAAACTAAAGAAGGAAAAGTTGGTATGATAGAGATGAAGAGTAGAGACTGGGGAGGGGAGGGAGGAAGGGAAAACAGGGAGGGTTTGGCCAACAGGTACTAAATTACAATGAGATAGGAGGAATAATTTCTGGTGTTCTGTTGCACAGTGGAGTTACCTATGGTTAACAGTTTTGTATATTACATAATGAAGAGAGGAGAGGCTTTTGAATGTTTTCAGCAAAAAGAAGAAACGTGCATGAGGTGATAGATACATTAACTACCCTGACCCCATCATTATACCAGATATATATGTATCTAAACATATATATGTAACAAAACCCTGTAAAGATGTACAATTACATGTCAATTAAAATGAAATAAATTTTAAACCAAAAAACAAAGATTTCATTGATTTTTTTATGATTTAAAAACTCTCAGCAAAGTAGAAATAAGAGGACTTCTTAAGACAGTAATGTCCTTGCAGGCAGGCACTGAGTCTTATTGACCTTTGCTTTCTTAAAGACTTGCTCAATGCTTGGAACATATTAGATCAATAAAATACTATTTAATGGAAAAGCAAGCATAGCAAACTTTTTCAAAAGAGAAATTAGAAGGGAACAAAATAAAATGTTAAAATGTGAGCATTCATAAATATCCACAGTGAAGGGGAAAGAGAGTTTTACAATAAAGTAGAATCATTTTTAGAAAGAAAAGAAAGCAACGACATTTGTTGAGATCAAAACAAAAGGAGAGTCCCAATGACTGTCCTTGTCTCAAATGACTGGCTTAAGGAGGTGGTCCAGGTGCAGGAAATTCTCCCATGTTACCTGCATTAAGCGGCTTCCACAGAAAATCCAAACAGCCTCTTCCTAGAATGAGCCACTGATCATAGCCTCATCCCTGCTCCATCTCTGAAGTGTACTAAGACTGTTTCAATGTACCCCTTATTCCTTGTTTTTATTATTTACTATGATACACCCCAGAATTCTAAATCACCCCTCAGTGTCTGATGTATGTAGGGCTCTTTGATTTTCTTCCCGTTCCTTCCCAACTTATTAGCCCTTCCAATGTGACACCTGCAAATTCATGCTTCATCATCAACTGAATCCCCTCTAAGCTCAACCTCTTTTCTGAATATTCTGCACATTATTTTGTATGAAGAGATATTCATCACATCCCCAAAGACGTTGCTTGCCACCCCCGTAGGCTGCTCAAGGCATGGAGGAAAACTCACAACACGAATCACTGGCTCTAGAGGTATGGTCGATGTAGTATTTGTTCCTCGTTATCCTTTCTGGGCCACATTTAAATCTCAGGTTACTTCACCCACTCCTCACTGTTGCTGTCGTCTGTTGACAGCTCAATCATTTCTCAACAACCTCATTTCTGAACAATTATAGTATTTGGTTGTCTCATTTCCTTTAGGCCTTCCTATGTCATAATCCTTTATTATTTCAATAGGCTTCCCCAAATATGATCTTTTCAACATTCTGTTTCTCGTTTCCTTTAACAACTCACTACCAGCAATCTATTTACCCTACTTCAGTCCCTTATTCCATGGTTTTACCCAATATGTTGTTACCCAAGCTATAAATTCTTCAAACTTTCACCTTCGTTCATTCTGCGCCCTGACCACCACTCTCAAGTTTCCAACTTATTCATTCAACTTCTCCAACTCGACTTTCATGATGCTACAACATTTTCCTGTCTCTCATCCCTTTGTTAATCGTTTATCTCTCACAACCAACTTAAAGTTTTTGGTTAATCATTATAAACACACTTTTCCCTACATTCCCTACATTCTCAACTTCCTGTTTTTCTCTCATTGTTATACTTACTACGTTAAACAACAACCCTGCTTAAATCCAATGTTACTCTTCTTTCACTGCTGTACCCCTGCAATTGAATAAAGTTAGTAAAAAAAGAAAAAAAAAAAACAAGGATGAATGCTATCACTATAAATCATGTCGGCTCCTATAAATATATATTCATATATAATCATACTACATTCTTTAATAGTCTCCTTTCTTCACTGGGCTTCCAAGGCACACATTCTCTTGTTTTTTTCTCCTGTTCACGACTCTTCGTTAGAAAAGGAAAAGATAAAATATTATATTATAGTGAAGTATAAGGATCAGCAGTGCCAAGTAAATGTTCTCTCCATCATGATTGCAAAGGTTTTGACAGAAGTAAAAAAGCTAGTGGATATGAAATAAGAAACAAGGATAGCATGTGCAAGATAAATTTGTATTTAGAATATTTCTCTTAAACATCAAGATAAATATATGATTTTTAAAGAAAATCTGTAAAAACAAGTAGTAAAATGTCAAAAGGTATTTCTGTACTCATAATTTATACACACCCTTTTACAGATTATATATTTATAATGACAAATAAGAGAATAAACATTGTGGTTAAATAACAGTTAACAAAAGAATTTGGGACCATTAGGTCCTGAAGTCAGTTGCGAAAAAAAAAAAAAAAGATGACCTTTTCATTAGGTCAAAAAGCAGGTAGAAGAATGTAATAGCAGTCATTTGAGAGTCTTTAATGTGTCCCAAGCAGAAGTATGAAATGATGTCTATACAATATGTTATTTAATCTTTATAATGAAGTACTTTTTTCCTCATCTGCAATAAAGAAATAATAAATGAAAAATTAGGGCTTAGGAAAAGTTTCTAGCATTGTAGTTAATAATTGGCAGGTCTTGAATTAGGATATTAGACTGAACCAAAATATACAATGAGCTACCAAAGTATACTTAATTGTAAAGTACATTAAAATACTAAACAAACACACACACAGAATGCTCAGTAAGCTTGTAATTCAACAACAATCAAACTAACTGATATAAAATTATCCAACATTAATAAATATGGGAAATGAAATAAACAACACCCAGAAAAAGAGTACCTAACAAATGAATTAAAAATTTGACCATTTTGGAATATTTAATAAATACCTAGCTAAACTAATGAGGGAAAAGAAATGGAGATAATTCAAAATATCAGAAATGAAAATAAACCTGTAAAGACAGGTATGGAAAAACTTTAAAAATCACAATGTGATATGTTCTTTAAATAGATTAAAAACACGGATAAATAGATAATTTTGCAAAAAAACAACCTAAAAAATACTTTACCACAGAAGTCATATCTAAATGTAAAGAGGTCTTCCCACATCTGCACAAAAGTTGTTAACCAGATGGATTCAAAATGAACTATTTGTTATCTCAAGAAAAAGGGGATTTAAAAGCTATTTTAACTGTTCTGGGAAATTTTCCAAAATCTTTAATCAAATCAGCATAAAACTAATACCAAAATCTGTCAGAGAAAGCATAGGAATAAAAAATGCTTCAAAATACAGTTCAGCCTCACTTATATCAATAAAATATCCTAAATAAAACATTAGCAAATATATTCCAGTAAAAAATTAATAGGCACCAAGCATGAGCCAATGAAGGCTATTCTAAGAATGCAAATTGTTTAATATTAGGAGGTAAAGTAATATAATTTATTATATTATAGAACTATAACAGATCCCATGAATGAGAAATCCATTATTTTATCACCGAATTTTGGATAGAAGTTAGAGAAAATTCACTTCAATCCTTAGACCGAAAAAAATAAAAATCTTAATAAAAAAGAATGAATGGAGTATCTTTTCCCATGATGTGAATGTAGAAATACATGTGTATATTTACATCTATAACTTCACTTATATTTTACTCTATATAATATATCATATATGTATGTGTGCATGTGTGCACATCAGTAGCAATTATCACCATTTAATATCAAAATATGCACAATAATTAAATATATAAGCAAGAATGATATGGTAGATTGTATTATTGTAAAATATTTGTTGCCCCTTCTTACCATGTCCCTTCCAACCCACTTGGCCACATGATGTGCTTTGATTAATGAAATGTGAGTACAAATGACTATGTAATTTCGAAGGAGAATTTAGTTTGAAGAATTATCCTATCCCTCTTGTTCTAATTTTCCCTATGCCGCGAGACCAATTCTATCCAGACAAAGCCTATGCCTCTAGCCTTGGGCCTGAAATATAGAAAAAATAGAAAGTATCTTCAGCTAAGCTGAGATGGACATGCATGTATGAAGTAAACATGTAGGTCACTGAAGTTTTTTCATTTCTCACCATGTAAATTGACTTATACACATATCCAGTATCATTGTGATTTAACATTATTCTGTGAACTCTGCAGTTAGATAAGAGAAGAAATGGGAGAAATAAAGTACAGATGCATAAACAGTGGAGAGAACTTTTTATTATGTGTAAAAAAGGTGCTGAAAAATTAACCAATAAAGAATAGCAAAAATAAAAATATTTTAGAAACAATTAAGGAATTCAGAAATATGGCTACGTAATAATTTAGGAAATTTTTGAGAAATATGAAAAACTAGGTTTCTCTTCTTATGCTAGTCACATCTTCGGGGGTGTAGGGGAAGATATAAAAATCTCCTGACCCCACAGGTTATGAGTTTTTCCTTCTTATGGGAATAAAATGGCTACCAATTTCTACACTTCTACAAAGATTTAACATGGTCTGTAGATACCTTTTCCAGGATTTTACATTTGCTTTGCAAATGCCTGAAAAGCTTCTGTTAAAATAAAATCTCTAAGTGTCCAATATTTTGCTTATGGATATTTACTATTGCCTATAAAAAAGAAAGATGAACTTGTCTATTGAACCATGTCAAATAAAGTGATAGAAGACTGTATCTCAACGCTGTCAGTCATCTCTGCTTCAGCTGAGATAAACCAGCCACTTTTTTAGACATAAAACCTTCCGTGCTACTCCATACCCAAGTGGGAAGCACAGAACTACTAAGAGACATGGAGAAAAATAAAAGAGAAAGGAAAAACAAAACATTATCGTCATCAGTGGTTTGAAATCACAAAAGCAGAGTGCCAATGCATGATGTGAAATAACTGCCATTTACATTCTTTAGGGAAACAATTGCACAAAAGAAACAATAATTATTCTACTGTTACATTTTCTAAGTACCTGAACATTCCTCTATTTAAAAAAGCGCAAATTAAGTAATTAAGATTTGATTTTAAAAAAAGGATTTTTGATTCATTTTGGCAAGTACTTAAAACACGGTTATGGCAAGATACTAAATTATTATAAAACTGCTATAATAAAAGTGTTTAGGATAAATCAGGGATAGTAGAGTTCTAATAAATGGAATAAAATCCTAGTCTAGACCGCAAATACATATGAAAGTCTAGTAAACAGAAACATAGCATTTAGACTTTCATGAGAGTAAAGAAAGGCTATTCAATAAATAGCCTGTGGGGGGGGGGAGCTGTATCACAATTCTATTTCCAATGACACAAAAAACTCTAAGTGGATCAAGAAATTAAATGCATTATAATAAAAAGGAAGTTATAATATTACTTATAACAAATATAATTGAAAGTTTTTAAAAATGATGTTAGAAAAAAGGCCTTAGAAACCGTAATACAAAAACTAAAGACAGTTAAAATATTCATTATTTGGGTTCATAAAAATTAATTTATAGCAGAAAATATCAACATAAAATTAAATGAGAAAAATCACAATTTAGATTATTTATTATAGCATATATAAAACAGTTAATTTCTTAAATTAGTACTACTATTACAAATCAATAGTGAATGCATAAACATTGTAAACCAATTAAAATATAAATATATGAAGAATCAAAATGTCAAATAAGCAAAGAATCCCTACATGAAAATGCATGAAATGGCAGTAAAAATGTGCAAGGATGTTCAAAAGTTTTGATAGACATATTGATTACACTTTGGCGAAACAGTCATAACTACTGGTGTGAGTTCATATTGTTGTATATGGAGGAGAATACAATTTGATGAAAGTTCTCAGTATTTTATATGTCTAATTTTATACTAGTAAAAAATATTTCTAAAATATTTTGCAAATATTTAACTTTGAATATAAATGTTCAGTTACATGGATTGCACTATCTTGTTATTAGATCCCAAACTGGCAAGAATCTAACTAGTCATGATTAGAGACTGATAAAATGAGTTTAATTAATGTATATAATAGATTGTCTTTTAAAATGAAGTAGCTGAAAAGTAGTCTAAAGTTCAAAATATAAACATAAAAAGTAAGTTGTATGAAAGTATTTTGGGTGTATTTCTGGGCTCTCTTTTCTGTTTCTTTGGTCTATGCGTCTGTTTTTATTCTATAACCGTACTCTTTCCATTTCTATATCTTTGTAGTATAATTTGAAATCAAGGAGTGTGATGCCTCAGGTTTGTTCTTCTATCTCAAAATTGCTTTGGCTTGAGTGTCTTTTGTGTTTCCATATAAATTTTATGATTGTTTTTTCAATTTCTGTGAAGGATATCATTGGTATTTTGATAGGGATTGCATTAAATCTATTGATCACTTTGGGTAATTCAGACATTTTAACAATATTAATTATTTCAATCCATGAACATGAAATATCTTTCCACTTATGTTTATCTTCTTCAATTTATTTCATCAGTTTCGTATAGTGTTCAATTAATAGATCTTCTACCTCATTAGTTAAATTTATTCCTAGGGATTTTATTCTTTCTGATGCTATTTTAAATGGTACTGTTTTCATATTTTCTTTTTTGGATAGTTTGTTGTTAGCATGTAGGAAAGCACCTGATTTTTGTGTATTGATTTTGTAATTGCTCTGGCTAGGACTTCCAGTACTTTGTTGAACAGAGTGGTTAAAGTGGGCACCCTTGTCAAGTTCCCGATCTTAGAGGAAAAGCTTTCAGCTATTTGCCATTGAATATGATGTTAGCTGTGGGCTTGCCATGTATGGCCTTTATTTTATTGAAATTCATTGCTTCTATACCTAATTTGTTGGGAGTTTTTATTATAAAAGGATGTTGGATTTTGTCTTTTATTTTTATTTTTTCGCATCTATTGAGATGATCATACAATTTTTATCCTTTATTCTGGTAATATGGTATATCCCATTTACTGATTTGTTTATGATGAACCATTCTTGCATCTCAGGAATAAATCCCACTTTATCATGGTGAATGATTATTTTTAATGTGCTGTTGCATTCAGTTTGCTAGCATTATTTTTTTTTTTAGGATTTTTGCATGCATGTTCATCAGAAATAATGACATGTAATTTTGTTTTCATGTGGTGTCCTTATCTGGTTATAAGGGTATTGGTACAAGGGTAATACTGGCCTTATGGAATAAGTTTATAAATGTTCTATCCTCTTCAATTTTTGTAGTAATCACTTGTGATCCTTTGTATTTGTGCTATTCCTTATAATGTCTCCTCTTTCATTTATATTTTTACTTATTTGTGTCCTTTCTCTTTTTTCTTAGTGTAGCCAAAAGTTTGTAAATTTGGGTGATCTTTTCAAAAAACCAACTCGGTTTTGTCAGTCTTTTCTATTGTCTTTCTGGTCTCTATTTGATTTATTTCTCCTCTAAACTTTATTACCTGAATGCCCATGTTTATTTCAGCGTTATTCACAATAGCTAACAGATGGAAACAACTTAAGTGTCTATGGATAGATGAATAGATTTAAAAAAATGTGGCATATATACAAGGGCATATTATTCAGCCATAAAAAAAGAAGAAAATTGTGCCATTGGCAACAACATGAATGAACATGGAAGACACAGAAAGACAAATTCTTTATGATCTCACTTGTATGTGGAATCTAAAAAAAATCAAACTCATAGAAGCAGAGAGTAGAATGGTGGTTGCCAGGGGCTAGAAGTTGGGGGGGATAGGAAGATGCTGGTCAAAGGTCACAAATTTTAAGTGATAAGAGTAAGTTCTGGGGATCTAATGTACAAGATAGATGGTGATGGAGATGTTAATTAATTTGATTGTGATAATCATTATACAATGTATACATATATAAAATCATCATGTCGTATACCTTGATTATATTCAATCTTTGACAATTAAATATTTTAAAATAAAAGAGCATGCTTCTTTTAAGGACTATCTTACATATAGTTTATGCTGTTACTGAGTACCAGTTTGACCAGTTTGACCAAGATGTGAGATACAATTATTTTTCTTAATTATCACCTAAGAAAATTCATTAATCTTTTAATTAATAAAACACACACAAGACACTTTTCTCAAGAAGACTATGTTGAAAGAGATGAAGGCAATTTTATAGAAAATGCACACACACAAAAAAACTTGTGCATTAGATTTTTCTGCTAATGAAAGTCCCCCCATCTTAGTCCCACAACTCAAGTTTCACCCTCCTGCAAACTGCCTGATTATTTTTTCCTCTCTGTTCATATTGCTCATTCTTTTTTTGTTCTGTTTGCTCTTTTGAAAGAAAAAATAGCAAATATAGACCTGGGGAATTTAACAAGGTCTATTGTCATCTTTGTTCTTGTAGAAACATGACTTCAGCATCTATTTTCTACCTAAAATATCTTATATATGTATTTTTACTAATGAAAGACATTTCTTTTCTCTAGAGAAATATTCTGTTAAGCACAATTCTGTTAAAAAACAGTATTTTACTAGACATGTTTTATCTATGTATGTACAAATACTTGAAGTACGAGTTCCAAAATGTTAACACTCATTTATTCTGAGTGGTAGGATTGTGTTGCTGGTTGTCATGTTATTGTTGTTGGTTTGTTTTGTTTTATTTCTTAGTGTTTTTCTTCTGCAAAAAGTATTTGTTGTTATTTGTTTTGTTTCAGTACTTTGTTTTTGTTTTGCATTATGTCTGCCATGAAATTGATTATGGTATGTGTGTGTGCATGTTTGTGTGCGCTTATTTTATTTGGGGCTCAAAACAGTTTCTGAATTTGTAGGTTAAAGTCTTTGGGAGATATTTTTATGGGCTCGAATATTTTTTCAACACAATTTTCTTTCTCCTCTTGTTCTAGAATTACTTATATTCTTAGCCTTTTTAATTTGTTCTATTTGTTTCATATTTTCTGTTCTGTTTTTCTTTCTCTGAATTTTTTTCTTTCTCTTTGTTTATTTTCTGTCTTCCAGTTCACTAACGTTTTCTTATGCTGTGTCCAAATTGCATTTAAACTCATTCATTAAGTACTTAATTTCAAATATTAAATTTTTATGTAGAAACTTCATTTGAATAGTGCTTATATACTTAAATTTTCTAGTAAAATTTCTTCTAATTTTTGTCTGTTTTATCTATCTTTTATATTTCTTTGTTATTTTTAACTCCTTGTCAGCTGATTTCAATATCTAAATCACTTTGCCCTGCTTCTGTGTTCAGAATACCCTTAGGTTTGCTTTTATTTTTGTTTGTTTAGTTCTAGAGAGAACTAACAACATAACATATATTCTTAGTAATTTTTGGTAGACTACCAAATGCTTTTATGTGCTTGAGAAGTTTGCTCATTATTAAGTAGGTAAAGTGGAAGACTTAAAGAGGCAGATCTAAAACAAAGCTGGGTTATAGTATTTGTAAGACTCATTCTATTCTGTTCATTTCTGTTCTGAGAACATTTCTCTCAAAAATTGTTGACCTAAAGCCTGGGAGCCTTTGTCTCTCCCACACATTTTTGTGCAGGAAAGGATGTGTTGGTTTGAAGCTGTGGAATTATTTCTTTAGCTTTCCACCCCATGCAGAATCATATATATTAAATGTTTTCATTGAGAAAAAGTAGCTATGCACTTCAAAATGCTGTATTTAATATACTGTATGTGGTAGGACAAATAATGCCCCCCAGAGATGTTCATATACTAATCCCATAAATCTATAAATACATTACAGGGCAATATGCATACATGGCAAAAGAGAGCTTGAATTAAGTTAAGTATCTTGATGGGGAGATTATCCAGTGGGCCCAAAGTAATCACAGTGGTCCTGTTAAGGGAGACTAGGATATCATTGCCAGAGGAAATGGGAGATATGACAGTGAAAGCATAGGAGAGAAAGATTTGAAGATATGCATTGCTGGGTTTTAAGATAGAGAAGGGGGTCATGAGCAAATGAACACAGAACTCTTGAAGATGGAAAAAGCAAGGAAACACATTCTCTCATACAGCATCCAGAAGGAATGCAGCTGTGCCATCATACTGATTTTTTTTTTTTTAGGACTTATTTCCAGAATTGTAAAAATATAAATTTGTGTTGTCTTAAGTCACTACATTTTTGGTAATTTATTGTAGCAAAAACTGGGAACTAATACAGATGCCTTTAATATTCTACAGGATTCCATTTATAACACTATTTAAAAATTATAACTGACTGTGGGATTTACAACATGTGAAAGTAAAACATACGACACTAACACAAAGGATGATAAGGCAGAAGGAAGTGTGATGTTATTAGTATAGTGAAAATACTATAGATAAAATGGAATCATATTTTTGCAAGCAAACTGTGATAAGTTAAAAATACATGTTTTAAACCCAACTGTAACCACTAAAACAGAGCAAAGTAATGTGATTAATAGGCCAAAGTAGATACAAATGCAATTATTAAAAAATTTTCAATTTAAAACTAAAATTTGAAACCAAAAATGGGGGTGGGGTGGGGAAAGAACACATGGGATCAATAGAAAACATACAGAATGATATATAAAATTTAACCACTTGGATAACTACATTAAATTTGAGTTATTTTCACACTGCTATTAAGACAGAAGTTATCACAGTGGGTAAAAAAAAAAAAAATACCCAACTATATTTTTTCTTAATGAAACTTACTTCAGATATAAAGATACATCAGTTTGTGAAAGACATATTTTTCGTTATAGAATTGCAGATTGATAGTGCACTATTTATTTTTCAGTAAAAATTTTATTATGAAAATTTAAGATGTTTTTATTTAAAAATCTGCCATTCTCTTTGCCTGCGTTTCTATTTTTTCTTTGGCTAATTTTAAGGTTTAATTTTTATTTTACTAGTGTTGAAAAATTTGGTTGGGATATTCCTTACTGTAGTTTCTTCCTCTTTCTTGTGCTTGGGTTTTTTGAGATATTGGGATCTGTGAACTTATATTTTTATTAAGTTTAAAAATTTTAAGCCGTTTAAAAAATTTTTTCTTTCCTGAATTTCCATCTCTCTTCTTCTCAGGGACCCGAACTACGTAATCATTACATGGCTTGGAGTAGTCCCACAGCTGGCAAATGCACTCTTCCTATCTTTTTACTCTCTTTTTTCTTTGTTTTATTTTGGATAATTTCTACTAAGTCTTCAAGTTCACCAATCTTTTCTTGTGTAACATCTAATTATCTATCTAGTATATATTTTTATCCCGGATGTGATAGCTTTAAAGTCTAGAAGTTCATATTGGTCTTTTTTTAAAAAAATATCTGTTATGTCTCTACTTTTTAAATATATGAAATACAGTTATAATAGCTGTTCAAATGTTCTTGTCCACTAATTCTAACATGCAACAGTTCTTTATCAGTTTTGATTTATTTTTCTACTATTTCTGGAATATATTTAAGTTACTTTGAAACATTCTGATCCATGTGGATCTTGATTCTAAGATATGTTAAGAGGGACTGATGGATTCTGGATGTATTGTGCTCCTAGAACTCATGTGGAAATTTGATCCCCAGTGTGACAGTTCGAGTCAGGGGCAGATCCCTCGTGAATGGATTAGTCCTCTCCCTAGGTGGGGGGAGTAATGAGTGAGTTCTCCTTTTTTTCGTTCCCGTGAGAACTGATTGTTTAAAAGTACCCTGGAAAATGGTGCAGCCTCTATGGAAAATGGTATGGAGGTTCCTCAAACAATTGCAGATAGATCTACCATACGACCCAGCTATCCCACTGTTGGGAATATACCCAGAGGAATGGAAATCATCAAGTCGAAGGTATACCTGTTCCACAATGTTCATCACAGCACTCTTTACAATAGCCAAGAGTTGGAACCAGCCCAAATGTCCATCATCAGATGAGTGGATACGGAAAATGTGGTACATCTACACAATGGAATACTGCTCAGCTATAAAAACGAATGAAATACTGCCATTTGCAACAACATGGATGGACCTTGAGAGAATTATATTAAGTGAAACGAGTCAGGCACAGAAAGAGAAATACCACATGTTCTCACTTATTGGTGGGAGCTAAAAATTAATATATAATTCACACACACACACACACACACACACACAAAACCGTGGGGGGGGGGAAGAAGATATAACAACCACAATTACTTGAAGTTGATACGACAAGCAAACAGAGGGGACATTGTTGGGGGGGGAGGAGGGAGGTTTTGGGTAAGGGGCACCAATAATCAGCCACAATGTATATCGACAAAATAAAATAAAAATAAATAAATAAATAAATAAAAATTAAAAATAAATTAATTTAAAAAATTAATTAATTAAAAAGAAAAAAGAAAAAGAAAAAAGAAAAAAGGAAAAAAGAGAAATAAATAAATAAATAAAAGTACCCTGGCACCTCCCTGCTCTCTCTCTCTCTTGCTTCCTCTTGCCATGTGATCTGCTTATACCCACTGGCCATGAGTAGAAGCAGCCTGAGGCCTGTGCCAGATGCAGCTGTCCCAGAATTGTAAGCCAAATAAACCTCTGTTCTTTACAAATTTCTCAGTATCAGGTATTCTGTTATAGCAACACAAAACTGACTAATAGAGGGACCAGTGCAGTGCTCCATGTACAAGTAGTTATTCCCCAGTACAGGAGGAACAAAACACTTCTGTTAAATCTGCTGAATCTCCAGTGAATTTTGAGATTTTTCCCTCTTACGTTTGGAAAAGGTACTATTCTCCATCCTGTGTGAGCATTAGTCATTGTTACTTCTACTCCTTCAGGTGGTTCTTTCCCCCAAGTTCAGGTAGTTTCCTCCCATTAACCTCCCACTGATCAGAACTACTAAATACACAGTGTGGACCCTCTGCAGATCTCTCTGAACACCTCTGTATTTCATTCTCCTGACTCTGGTATTCCGTCCTTCGAACTCTAGCTGCCTTATTCTAATCAGTCTCCTAGTTCCATATCCTCAACTCAGTGAATCTGATGGGATACATCTTAATACCTGTGTTGCAGTATAGACACTCTAACAAAGGAAATCAGAGGGCTTGTGTCCTTTGCCCTCTGTCTCTCATGGATTACTGTGTTTTGTTGCTTGTTATAAAGGGTCTTAGAAAAGATGACTTCATATGTTTTTCTCATGTTATGGCTGTATTAAGTGAAAGAGAACATCTAGTCTGTTACTCCTTCTTGATCTGAAGCAGGTATTTCCAAATAGTATTTTAAAGAGTTTAAATATTTTTAAAAATCTTTTATAGTTTTTCACAATTTTATTATTTGAAGCATTATGTCAGTCCGTTTTGTGTTGCTATAACAGAAACACCTGAGACTGGGTAATTTATAAAGGAAAGAGGTTTATTTGGCTTACGATTCTGGGACAGCTGAGTCTGGCATGGCCTCAGGCTGCTTCTACTCACGGTGGAAAGTGGCAGCAGCCGGCGGGTACAAGCAGATCACATGGCGAGAGGAAGCAAGAGAGAGAGAGAGAAGGTGCCAGGGTCTTTTTAAGCAATGAGCTCTCGCGGGAACTAATAGAGCGAGAACTCACTCATCAATCCCCTCTCCCCCAGGGAGAGCATTAATCCATTCATGACGGATCTTCCCCCATGACTCAATCAGTTTCCAACACTGCCACACTGGGGATCAAATTTCCACACGAGTTTTGGAGGGGACAACACATCCAAACTCCATCACCTTATTTATTTGTGGTAATCCAAATTTTTATATGTTATTATGTCCTATCTCATAATATGTTGTTTTATCACTTCATGTAGGATAAATATGTTGACAATACATTTTATTATTATTTATATGTTTGAAAAGATTTCACCCTCATTTTTGAAAAATATTTTCACTGACTATAAAATTCTACTTAGTTTTGTTTTGTTTTCTTCACTGTTTGTTAAAGATGTTAATCCATTGTTTCTTAGCTTTGTGGTTTTAATAGTTTATTTGCTGTTATTCTTACCTTTATTTTTTCATGTGATTGGCAGAATTTGAGGATGAGATATATTCCTATGTTTATGTTGAATTTCATGATAAAATAAAAAGGGATTGGTGGATGTAAATAAGGCTATAATTAGCTGACCCTGAATTAATCGAAAAGATTGTCCTATGCATGACCTAGTTGATCAAGTCCGTAAAAGAGGTCAAAGAGATTTAAAACTAGAGTCTTTCCTCCTGGTCTTGAAAGATCAAACTGTGTTGAGAGGGCCATAGGGCAGAGAATGGCAGGTGGTCTCTAGGAGCTGAGAATAGCTTTTCCTTAACAGCCAGGAATAAAAGCAGAAATATTAGTTCTATAACCACATGAAACTGAATTGTGCTAACAACTATTGAGCTTAGGAAAGGATATTATGTATCAGATTTTGGCTTGGTGATACCCTGAGCAGAACATCCAGCAAAACTGTGTCAGATTCCTATCCAGTGGAAACTTTGAGGTGAAATATATAGTCTGTTTTAAGCCACTATGTTTGCGGTAATTTGTTAGTTAAATAAAAAGCCAATATGGATTTATTAGGTACTGCCTTAATAAATGCCTAAAAGATATGTGAATTCTTTTGGATCTGGCAAATGTTGATTGTCATGAAGAACTTTGAAAATATAATATGAAAAGTATAAATTGCCTTGAACAGACTCTTAGTAGATATCACGACTTTATGAATCCTGCCACTGAGGGCTTAAGAAGACGTGAAGATCATGCTATAAGAAACTGGAGAAAGAGATAACCTTATTATAAATTGGCAGAAATCTTAGCATTATTTCATGATGTTAGACGGAAAACAGAATGTATAAGCGACAAAAGTTGATATATTGCTAATGAGATTTCTAAGCAATTTGTTGAAAGTTCTACCTTGTTTCTTGCTTTTTGATGTAAAACACAAGAAGAGAGAGACAAATTGCTGTAAGAACTGTTACACAAAAAGGAACAAATAATGTATGATTTTGGAAATTGTCAGCCTTTTCAGATGGCTAAAGATGGTAAAAGTCATAAAAATCAACCAAAATTGTAGCATAGAGTTATGTGATTTTATAAGTTTGTGCTAAATCTTTATAAAGATTAAAAGATCAGACTATGAAATCATGAAAGGAGTATTTTTAAAAAATAAGAATGTGTTCCACATATTTTCTCAGCCAACATAAAGGAACTTTTGGAGGCTTAAACAGCTAAAACAAATTAAAGAAGGGGCTATCTTGAAAGACTTGTGGATGTGCCTTATGTCTAATGGAAAGAAAACCAGTAAAACCCATGGAAGGTCTACAAGGTTCTTAGAAGATTATATCAGCAGAAAAATTACCAGTTTTTATGGAAAAGGATCAATAGAGTACAAAATTAAGGAGGCCTGTGTTGGACACATAGTGTTATACTGGCTGGAAGCAGGCTGATGAAGATGGAAATATTTGCAAACTTTCAGGGAAAAGGAAATATAATTTAGCGAGCAGAACCAAGAGCCTAAAGAGTGGAACCAAGAGCCATGGATAATTATTCCCAGGCCTAGAAACTTAAGAAGAATTCAGCACTTTCCTAACTGTATTTCAGACCTGTTATGGGCCAGTGACCTTTTTCTACCTTCCATCCGCCCCTCTCAACCATTTTTAACCACTTGCCTTATAACTGTTAACTTGTTCCAGTCCCATTAGTGTATGTTGGGAGTGTTGGGAGAAATAATTTGTTTCTTTAGTTTCACAGGTCCAAAGATAGAGAGGAATTGTGTCCCCAAGATCTGCTCTAAATGATGTATACCCATCTGCACCTGATTTAGAAGATTTAGAAGATAAGGTTTTAAACATTGAGCTTATGAGATTTAAGAGCAATTTTGGACTTTGGGCTGATGAGATGATAAAATCTAGTTTTAGGCGATAATACTTCAGATTTGAGCTGATAAGGAGACCAGATTCTTGGGAGGGGGTAATATATATTTTGCCATTGGAAGGATGATAAACTTTTGGGATTCAGAGGGCAGAATATAGTAGGCGTATTTTAAGATTTCTTCCAAGATTAGACTGGCCATTATTATGTTAAGTGAAGTGAGCCAGACAAAGAAACAGAAATAGTTCATGTTCTCACTCATAACTGGCTGCTAGGAAGGAAGGAAGTTGGTGGGGGGTGGGTAAGGAAGGAAGGAATTAAGGAAAGAAAGAAAGAAAAGACCACAGCAATATGTTGAACTTTCAGAAGGAGAGAATAAACCTAAGGATACTAGAGGTGGGGGGGAGGGAGGGATGGGATTTTGGAAGTGATAGGTTGGGCAAAGGGCATAAAGAAATACTGCTATTTGTAAAAATGCATATGTTAATAATAAATAAAAAATTATTTTAATAAAGAACATTTTTTCCTTTGCTGTGCGGAAGCTTTTTAGTTTGATATAATTCAATTTGTTTATTTTTTCTTTTGTTGCCTGTGCTTTTGGGGTGTTATTCATAAAGTCATTGCCCAGTCCTAACTCCTGGAGCCTTACCCCTATGTTTTCTTCTAAGAGTTTTAAAGGTTCAGACCTTATATTTAAGTCTCTAATCCATTTTGAGTTGATTTTTTTATATGGTGAGAGGTACGGATTAAGTTTCATTCTTCTACAAATGGATAAGCTTCTGCACAGCAAAGGAAACAATCAACAGTGTGAAAACACATCATAGAGAATGGGAGAAAATATTTTCAAACTATGCATCCGATAAGGGAATAGTACACAGAATATACAAACAGCTCAGAGAACTTTACACCAAAAATCCCCCACAATAATCCAATTAAAAAAATGAGCAAAAGAGCTGAATAGACATTTCTCAAAGGAAGATGTACAAATGGCCAACAGACATATTAAAAAATGCTCCACATCACTACATCACTAATCATCAGGGAAATGCAAATCAAAACCATATTGAGATATCACCTCACTCTAATCAGACTGGCTATTATTAAAAAAAAAAAAAAGAATAATAAATGCTGACAAGGATGTGGAGAAAAAGGACAGCTGTTATGGAGAACAGTATGGAGGTTCCTTAAACAACTAGATAGAACTTCCATATGATCCAGCAATCCCACTACTGGGGATATATACAGAGGATTGGAAAACATCAGGTAGAAGGGATACCTGCACTCCCATGTTTATTGCAGCTCTACTTACAATAGCCAGGTGATGGAACCAACCTAAATATCCATCTATTGATGACTTGATAAGGAAAATGTGATATATATATACACAATGGAATAATACTCAGCCATAAAAAAGAATGAAATTCTACCATTTGCAACAGCATGAATGAGCCTGGAGAAAATTATCCTACTTGAAACAACCCAAGTGCAGAAAGAGAAATATCACATGTTCTCACTCATGACTAGGAACTGAATCCATAAATAAACAAATGAACAATAAAGAGAGAGAGAGAGAGAGAGAAAGAAAGAAAGAAAGAAAGAAGGAAAGAAGGAGAAAGAAAGAAGGAAAGAAGGAAAAAGAAAGAAAGAAAGAAAAAACAACCATAGTAATATATTGAACTTTTAGAAAACTAGAGGTGGAAAAGCAAAGTGGAGAGGGGAGGGAGGGGGGCTAATGAGGAATTGGTTAATGGACACAAAGAATGATTGCATATTGTTATGATGAATAAGCTAACTATACTGATCTAACCACCACACATTCTACAGTTATGGAAATCAACCTTCCCTGGTGTACATGACTTGTACAGCCCTCTCTATTCTAGTGTGTGGAATAGAAATATAATGGGATATATATCCAATGATTTTATAATGTTATATGCAAGAAGATATTTTGTGGATATAATTAAGATCTCTGTTTAGTTGAGTTCGAGTTAATTAAAAGGGAATACATATACCTGAGGATGACCTGGGTCAAACAGACTTATAGAGGTCCTCCAGCTGGGCTTAAAGGAACAAACTTCCATGTTATAAAGAAGCCTGCATGACATGGAATGGTGACTCACCTCTAAGAGTTGAGAAAACTTTCTTTTGACAGTCAAAAAAAAAAGCAGAATCTTCAGTCTTACAAACACAGGAACCACATTCTGCCAAAAACCAGTGAACTTAGAAAAAGACCCCAAGCATCAAATGAAATAATGGTCCTGGCTGACACTTTAAGTTCAGCCTTGTAGGACTCAGAGCACTAGAAAAATATGCCAGACTCCTAACAGTGCCATAACAAAAGTGTGGTGTTTTAAGCAACCAAGTTTCTGGTAATTTTTTACACAGCAATAGAAAACAAATACTCTTACGTAATATTTCTTTTTCTTTGGTTACCTTGTAGATTTTCTTTTTAAACTTTTGCTATAGACTGAATGTTTGTGCCCCTCCAAAATTCATTTGTGGAAATATCTCCAAAGTGATGGTATTTGGAGTTGGGGCTTTTGAAGGTAGGAAGTGATTGGGTCATGAGGGGAAAGCCCTCAGGTATGGTATTAGTGCCTGTAGAGCTAGGGCTGGGTCTCTGGTGCTCACAGACCTCTCGATCCCATTCACAAACCCTTCACATAACAGGTTTATGAGCTAGGTAACTGGCAAAAAGGTCCTTGTAGCATTGGTTGAAGTAGGAATAGTCTTTATTCAGCACACACACATCTAAGAGCTAAAGCAATCCACACAGAGAAACTCAGAATCTCAACTGCTACCAGCAAGGTCCAAAGTAAAACTGAAACTGAGCAGCTGCCAGCAGAGTAAACATGCTCTATTGTTAGAGGCAAGCTCTCTGCCGCCAGCCTGCTTCACAAACTGCAGAATACACAAAAGCAATTAACTAGAAGGATACATGGGTGCAAATGCACACTAACTACACCCACACAACTTGTTTACAAGAAATATCGAAGGAGCCTGACTAAATTATTCTATTTCCCCACAGCGCCCTTATTAAAGGGATCCCAGAGAATTCCCTCACTCCTTTCTGTCATGTGAGGTTAGAGAGAGAAGACAGCTGTCTAAGAAGAAGTGGGGCCTCAGCAGACACCAAATCAGCCAGTGCCTTGATCTTGGACTTCTTAGCCTCCATAACTGTAAGAAATAAATTTATTTAAACTTCCCAGTCTAACGGAATTCCAAACAGACTAAGACATCCTATGTTTCCAGATTTTTCTGTTTTTGCCTAGTGGTGTTTTATTTTTGTTTAACCTTCTTGATTCTTTGAAAGTATTCTTTTGTGTTTTATTTCAGTTGCTTTTTGAATATTCTTAGCTATCATCTCTTCAAATATTTCCTTAATCCCATTACATGTATACTGGCACCATTTGATATTGTTCCAGAAATATTTTCCCACCATCTAGTGGATGCTCTATTCTGGTTTTCTCTTTTCTACTGTTAACTCTTTATGTTTCATTTTGGATAATTACTATTGTCCTGTCTGCAAGTTCACTGTTGTCTCTCTCATTTGTCAAATGTACTATGACCTTAATTTTTATTTTTCTGTGTTTTTCATTTAAGCATTTTCATTTTATTCTTTTTCTAGTGTCCATCTCTACTGAAATTCCCCATGGAATGCTTAGTGTCACTTTCTGTAATAAATCATTTAACATTTTAACCAGTTAGTTTGATCAGTTAATCTATAAGTTTCCATATTAGTTTTTTATTGCTATATTGCTACATATCAAATTACCACATGCTGAGTAGTTCAAAACATACCATTTATTCCACTTTTTCTGTAGGTCCTAAGTCCTTGCACAACATAATAGTTCTCTGGGCAGGGTCACACTAGGCTGAAATTAAGATATCAGACAAGGATGTCATCTCATCTGAGGCTTAAAGTTTTCTTCCAAGCTCACTGGTATTTGTCAAAACTTAGTCCCTAGCAGTTGTTGTATGTAGGACTGAAGTTTCTGCTTTCTTCCTGATTTTTAACTAGAGGCCAGTCTCAGCTCATGGCCTTCCTTAGAGGCTACAACCATCATATAGCATGTAGATTTCTTATTCTGCTGTTTGATAGCTTTATCCTTAAAGGCCTAAATGAGAATCATTTTCATAATTCAAATATTTCTGACATATTTTAAAGTCTCCTCTGATTAGGCCAGGCCTGCCCAGGATAGTCTTCCATTAGACTATCTCAAAGTCAAGTGACTAATAACCTAATCATAGGAGTAATATCCCAGTATATTCATAGGTTCCACCCACAAAGAGTGGGAGGGAAGTATACAGTGTGTGCCTAAAAGGGGGCAGGAATTTTAGGGGCCATCATAGTCATGCCTACTACAAACCATCCTCAGGACCCCAGGGGTTTACATCCTTTCTATAAGCAAAATGCATTTGCAAATTGCAAAGTCCCCAAGTGTGTCAACTTTGTTCTTTTTCTATCAGAACTTCTACTCTTGATTTATTTGATTGATTCATAAAGACAGATGATCAGTCTAACATGCCTCACTGATAATGGGTTTTCTTCTCTAAAGCAGGCATAGACTTTCCCAGTCTCTGATGAGATTTGACCACCACATCTTCTGGCCAGTCATTAGCACTATGCTACATTCCACTTACAGATGTACCTTTTTGCACCCATGAACTTGATATCTAGCCAGATCTGTAGTATGTAGTATGTAGTATGATCCCATCCACCTTCCATGCACTATTTTTAGGCCTACATGCACTTATTGTAGCCAACTTCTATACTTCTAGGAGACCGGGAAACTGAGGGGGAGCACTCCATATGGCAGCCCAATCACGCCATCTCATGCATTTCTCTTTACCCATGCCCTGGTTTTAAAGGTATAACTCTGTAATTCTGCTTTTTAAGCAAAAAAAAAAAACAAACAAAACAAAACAGCAAAATGCCTAACAAAATGTCCTTTGCAATCACTGAAGTCCCCAAATTAGTTTCTTCTTTCTCAATCATTTCTTTATATACACTAGTGGTCCTGAAAATTATGCCTTGTTGAAAGATGATTCTACAAATTGAGTCCTCAGAGGAAGCACTGGAGAAAGAATGCTAACCATAACTTTTAGCTTATTTCTCAACTTAGGAAATGAAAAATTCAGTCTTTTTTTCCTGCTGAGATTTGGACCTTAGCTTTAATTTCTGTTCTATTAGCAAAAGCTCACTCTACATTCCATTCCACTTGTATGTACTTTTTCAGACTGTTTTTAAAATCATGTTAAGAGAATGCTTTATGGTTTAAAACTAAAAACAACACAGGAAGTAAAATTCTTTTTTTATTGATATTTTCTAAATTTATTGGAAACCAGATCACAGTATCAAAAATTTCAATGAAATAATACATTTCTGAGTATTAAAGAAAGAAGTTTTGTAAGATTGAGTTCCTTTTCATAACTATACTCTTTAAGAATGCATTTAAATGTGATTGTGGTAGTTTTAGTAGTTATGTCATAATAAGTATTTACAGCTATAGCCAACTATAACCGACTAGAAACACATGGCCATTTAGGAACTTTTAAAAAATATATAAATCACAGTTAAAAACATTATACTATGGAATTATGTGGTCACATATATTGGATCACAAAGAATTTTTAGTAGATGAAAGCATACACTCAATGTCCATATAGTATAATTTATTTATGTGCTTAGAAGAGCTATTTGTTGTATGTGTTTTAGTTAAAAAAGCTAAAACTGCTCATTTCCACTTGCTTTCTCTTTAAATTGCTATAGCTAACTTATTTGTGAACTATGCTAAAAAACAAATTTTAAAATGCTTTTCAAGGTAAGCTGTAAATAAAGAGCTTTGAAGTAGTTCTGATTAATAATGCAATATCAACATAACCATCGCAATTGAAAACAAAGGTTGCATAGTGTTAACTTAGATGAATATAGGATTTTGTTGCTTAAAAATTTAGGTAGCTTTGTATTTCTGAGCCACTAGTAATCTTTTCATATTTCCATATATTTGAGGTTGTTTGTCGAATGAGTAATTTTCAAAATAATAAAAAAATACAATAATACAAAGTAGAAAACTTCATTAACAATCACAAAAATAAATACTAATTCTTCATTTGGTCAATTCTATAAAATTATTAGAGAACAAAATGTGTTCCAAATAAGGGCTGCATTTTGATAAATTTTAATTTTCATAAATTTTAATTTTCTAAGTCTTATAATACTGTACATCTTCCAGAGTTTAAGACTGTTGAGAAATATTGGGAAAACATAGTGCTAAAACTAGAGTGCAAAATAATTTTTTATTAGGAAGGGATGTTGCATTTCAGAAAGTTTAATCTTTAAGTTAATTTGTGAAGTAATGAATACAAAATGCATAGGAAGTGACATAGAAGTCTGGAATGAAGGTCCACAAAGTTCAATAATTTAGTAATCAATTCCTTAATTTAAAGTAAGCAAACCAATGTACATTAATTTATTATCAATATAAGCACACAAATATATGTGCATAGCATTCAAATATGTGTGCATGGTTATGTAAGTGGTAGAATGCCAAAATAGCCAATATTTTCTCCCATTTCTGTATGTAACTTTGTGGCTCCTTCAGTCAAAATTAGAATCTATTTATCTAAACTTTGTGTATAGCCAAAGAGAAAATAGAAAGTTTAAGCCAAATGACTTTTGACACATTCATAAAGACCATTCAATTGTGGATAGTCACTTCAATCATTGTGCGAGAAAAGTTTGATATCCATATGCCAAAATAAACCAAACAACACCCCCCTCAACCCATACCTTTTAACCCGTGCAAAAATTAACTAAATAATGAATCATATAATAATGTAAATGTAAAACCTAAATCCATAAAAATTCTAGAAGACATCATAGTAGTGAATCCTTATAAGCTTGAATTAGGCAAAGATTTTAGATATGACATATAAATGATGACTAATACATGAAAATGTAATAGACTGGACTCCATCAGGATTAAAACTTCTGCCATTCAAGACATGCTTTAAGAAAATGAAACGTCAGTGAAGTTATAGGATGAAAATATTTGCAAAATATATATCTGATAACTCTTGTATCTAAAATCTAAAAAAAAAAAAAGGTTCAAACAAACACTTCATCAAAGCAGAATCATTGATAGCAAATAGGCACATGAAAATGTGCTCAACATTATGAGTAATTATGGAAATATAAATTGAAATCACACTAAGATACTACTGCATGTTTTAAGTTCCGTACGTGTTGGAGCTGAAACTGAAAGTCTGCAGTATTTTTTGTATATGAGTTGTACCTTAGTAAATCTGATTTAGAAATACAAAAATATGTTAAAACAAATTATTACTCAGCTGTATAAAACACCTCATTGAAGAAATATCCTACATAAAAAGGCAAGGCCCATGAAATTATTTATGGATATGAATTCTGCTGTTAACATAACACCATATCTCCATAATGCACTTGGTCAATTATAAAATGTATCATAATATGCATGCATGTCATATTTAATTTATTCCTTTTTTCAGGGGATTTCTTCTTGATTGATCATCTTGAAAATTACCTAGAAAATACCATCTGTTGCATTAATATTTAATAAATGAACAAACACACAATAAGTATAAATTTATTATGAACGCAGTTATTCAAATTTTTAGAATTAATCTGCCAGTGGTGTCAACATTGGTCAATAGAACAAGACTGAAAAACTAAAACAAAGAAAAAGAAAAAAATAATAATAAAAAGTAGGCTTTTGTGTTGTTAGCCCTAAAGTTTGATAGCAAATCTGGCTATGTTATTTATATACAAAGGCAAACTTTTTTTCTACTTTTAGTGAATACTTTAAGTAATTTTAAACTTTTAAATTTTGCTTTCACTTGCAAATATACGGAAATTTATATGTGCATTAGGAGAAAAATATTTTTGAGTCATACATTACATAGATGTTATATCTGTTGTGCAAAGGGATCATAATCACAAACCACAAGCATCAGACAATGAAGACAAGCATAGGATTTGGGGAGGAAAAACTTAAAGAGGGAGAAGTAACAGAGCTACTATTTCTTTTTGAACTTTCATATTTAAATAGCATAAGCTGTAAATAGCTGTCTGTATACTTAATGGCGAAGATTCCAGCGACTTTCTGAGTCCTCTGGTTTGGCTCAGCATGACGCTAAGAACACACCAAGAGAATGTGAACCTCACCCCCTCTGTCTTAGATATTTATTAACAAGTTAACCTAACAGTGTCTAGGGAATATCAAGTTTTCCTAAATAATGAGAAATTTATCAACAAATCTCCAAGGTCAGGAAGCACCCCAGGGAGGACAAGCAGGAATGTGAATGTCTGCGTACTAAGCACTTTGGGAAAGCTTGGTGCTGCAGCAGTGCTTCCATCAGATTGCCCACATGCACTGGCCAAGTCCAGTTGAGCCTGCTCTGTAAGCTACACACACACAAAAGAAAGGTAATAAAACTCCAAGACAACATTATGATTTGTGTCTCACAATACGATAACTTTATAAACATTATAAGTGTTTTTAATTTAAAAATTTAGCCAAGACTGTTGAAGGATTTTAAAGCATTTTATATATTGTATTGTGTATGTCTAAGTGGAATGTACGAGGGGATATGCTATTGGGGTAATCATTTTAACATTAAAAGGATTATAGGAAAACAATGTTCATGAAGAAAGGTTTAGCTTTTGGTTTTATCTTTTTTTACTGAGAATACAAAGTCATAAAATTTCAGCATGTTTTTCTTAATTTCTATGTCTGAGGAGATGTGAAAGTTGTAGGTAGATAACTCAGTTGTTCCATCAGTATGAGTTTATTTAGGAGTAAAATAAACTTCTCTAATGAGAATGAACTAAAACTGCCCTACTGGATCCAGCTTTCCTTGTTTACTTGAAGTGGCTAAATTCCTTGTCCTTTCCTTGTTTTAATCCTTATTTTAGTTTTACAGTTAAATGATGCTTGCTTGTAAGAAATGTTTAGAGTGATGTTAAGGGTTAACAGCATTGACAGTTAAATGCAGTCTAAGCTCTGTGACTTGGTGGTTTGCCATCCTGTCAGCTCTTATTCTTTCTGTATGGGTGAGAGACTTCAGCCTGTCAGCTCCTTCCTGTGTTAAGTGAGAGACCCACTTGCTTTTTTAGCTCGCAGAGCAGAAAGCCCCCAAACCACACCCTCATCTCCATGACCTAGTTTTGCCCACCTGGTGAAGCCCTCTACCCACCTTTAGCCACCTGGTAAAAAACCTAATTTGGGTAAACTGCCTAGATACAGAGGCAGAGCCATTAAAAAAGCTTGCTTGCTTGCTCAAGAAAGGTATTTAACCCCAATTCTCCCTGCATTCCATACTCAAGTTTTTGGAACAGTAGTTTCCTGAGACTGCTAGCATAAGAAGTCCTCTGACTTCTCCATTTCTCCTAGTGTCTGCATTTCCTTTAGTGACTTCTACTGCAACATACTAACTTGTCATTCAGCCACCTTACCCAACCTTTTAGTGATATCTCCAGTTTGAATCAAGTTTGAAGTCTTATCCAAGTTACAAAAAAATCTAAAAAAATTATATAAAATAAATATCAAACAACATATATTAAAAATTTAAAAATATATAAATATTATAAAAATTAATATACAAAATATTATTTAAAAATTATATAGATATTATAAAGTTATAATATCTAGATAGGAAAAGAATGGAAAAGGGTTTTAAAATAGATGTGAATAGGGGACAAAGCTCAAAATCTTGGAAAGAGAGATACAGACCAAGTTAAAGAACTTGAGACAATTGACATGGAAATTAAATTTTTCACATCTCCTCTGTGTATGAGTATCTGTCTTCATTCAGTGAGACTTACTGACATAGACCCTTTTGTAAAGGTAATTATTTTTTAAATTTGTTTATATAGCTTTGTTGTTGGAAAGATTCAAACATTTGGTTTAGATATTTTTATTGAGAAACAGCAGCCCTAGCTTTATACCTACAGTCAGAGTGGAAGCATGGAATTCTGCCTGGGAGTCATCCTGTATGACCAGCAGGCATTCCTGGGGTGCAGGTTGAGCCACTGGTTTGTTGGCATAACCTTTACTCCCATCTTGCCCCCTGAAAAAACTTGTCTCTAGTGGAGCTTGTCCCCTGAAAAAACTTGCCTCAGTGAGCATCCCAACTCTACCTTTGATTCTATGAAGAATATAAAAGAGATCCTGCCTGGGGTCATTAACACAGGCTCATGGCCACCAAGTGCTGCCCACTGTCTCTCAGGACAGGCAGGGACAGTAAGGACCTTATTGCAGCTGAACAAACTGCTGCATAGCAGTGTCAGGGACTATGCCAAGAGAGGTCCAAGGGCTGGCGTTCTCAGAAGGCAAGCCCCAGGATATGGGGAAAAGTCTGAGCAAAAAGCTACTGATGAACGAACCATGCGGTTTTACTGATAAGGACTTATGAAGCTAAAAGAAACTTTACTATGCTGCCAATATCAATTAATTAAAAAATATCGATCACACTAGAAAAAAAGTCTCTGTTATGTTTTCATTCTCTCTGTAAGGAATAATTTTACAAAGTTTGTGTTGCATAAAGAAGCAAGACCGTGCAGTCAAAAAATGTTGGAAAGAAAAATATAAAGTCGTGTCAGGCAGAGTTAATTAAAATTATGATCCTACAGCCTTTTTATTTTGCATGACTGAAATTCTGTATCTATTGAAAATTTCTTCCTCATCTTCTCCCACCTTCAGCCCCTGGCAACCACCATTCTACTCTAAGCTTCTATGAGTTTGACTACTTTAGATACCTCATGTAAGTGGAATTTGTCCTGTGAGTGGCTTATTTCACTTAGCACAATATTCTCACAGTTCATCTATGTTGTACACAGTGTTCATACAGTTAACAGTACTGTATTGTTCCCTTAATAATTTGTTAAGGAGGTAGGTCTTCATGGCTTTTTTTTACCACACACAAAAATAATGATCCTAGGTCTAATCACAATAAAGATAATAAAAACATTTTCCCGAGTGTTGTAATATTCATGTGTCAGCTTTTATTTAACTTTAAAACTGGAAGTAATTTTTTAAAAAATTTAAATCAGTAACTATTGAGCAAATTTGATATAATTTTTCTTATTGAAGGTCTCCACAAATTTTATAATCTTCAGGTCCCTCCAGATCTGGAACTAGCCCATTAAGTGAAAGACAATTTCTAATTGATTTTCCCAATTTGTGTATTGTGTCTTTACTTGTAGCATTTATAGATTATTTTTAAAAACATGGAGTTGAGTTATTCTACCAAATAACTTTACATACAATGTATTCCTAAGCTAATAACTTCACAGGAATATTTGAATGTGTAGGACCAGTTATTTAATAGTATTTTGGCTACTGCAGGGAATGTATAAGGTATTCTATGGAAATAATTTGAAGCAGGAGTGAAATGGGTCTGTCCAATGAAATTTGCAGTCAGGAGAAAGAAAATAGGCTGGGGAAAGCTGTTCATCTCATTGTTTTACCAACCAGTACAAAGAACCTTCATTTTAAGACTTGGCCAATGCTGTCCCTGCCATATGTGGTAATAATAATACCACTTTTGGAATCCATCTTCAAATATGTGGATAAGAATCATAAGCTGTATCTCTTCCTGTGTAGATTTAGACATCAAAAATATGTATACATAGAAATCTTTACAAGTAAAAAATTAATCATTTATAAACAAGTAAAAATTTCAGTTAGCGTAGCTAAGAGAATAGCCTGTTTTCTAGCCTATCTGAATTCTTGTTCTAAGTTCTGCTGATCAACCTCTCAAAATGTCTTTCTCGAGTATCTACCTCTTGATTCCGAGCCCTGGATGATTTATGAAATTGCTGAAAGTTCAAATTAAGAAATAAATCTTCATCAATAGTTTCTACAAAAGGCTTTGCCTCATTCCAATACTTTCTACAAAATGTTGGCTCCCTGGTTTATATGCTGATGAGAATTTTTACATGATGCTGCAACTCTTGCTCTAACTCAAAAGTTCCAATCCACCTGTGTTCCCTATTCCTGATGCTTTATCTCTGACTGTCGCTTTGACAGGAAGGGTCACTCCATGGTCAGCATCTGAGATCAAAATTTATTACTTCTTAGTGCCAAGATATACTGAGAATAACACTATTAAATATCACACAGGCAATAGAATCTCAGACTATCATAATCAAACTTCAGAATATTCAATATCAGACAGACTTTATGATGTACTAAAGTAAGAAAAGAATTTTTTTAAAAATGAAATAAAATTGTATTTAGAATCTTTAGGATGCTATAAAGTGTACTATGCAAATTCTTATGTATTGACTCATTTAACTTTGACATTTCTACTAAGAAATTATTAAGGTCATTTAGTCAAAGGAAAAACCAGGGCCCAACATGGATAATATAGCTTTCTTAATGTCACTTTGCTTTTATGTAATACATTTGGCATGTCAACCTATTGCAGCCTTACAATCTACTTCATATTTCTAATATAAGCCATCACTGCCTTGTAAATATAATGTGATATAATCAGCGTTTTATATGATTCAGTTATTTTTATAGCACACATTAATTGTGCATCTACTATGTACTCAATAGTGGATTGTAATGTTTCTAGCACATAGAGGAATTTGCTGCTCTCAAAATGCGTAAGGTAAGAGCAGGCTAAAAAATAAGCCTAATATCCTAAGCTGGGTTTTAAAAAGCCTTGAAAAGTAAATCAAATATATACTCCGTGCATGAGAATAATTTTTCATGAATAAAATAAATTCAAGCATTGTAATATCAAATATTGATGACTAAGTTTACTCGCATTGCTGCAACTAAATTGAAAGCATATGTAACTAATTGAAGCAAGCATCTAATAGACATAACCAAAATTTAGTAGCACTTAAGTCATAGAATTATCCCATGCCACAAAACTTCAGGTAAGTCATTTGAGCTAAATAGGCCAATTTCCCGGTTGGGAGAGTATTAAATTTGAATCTGTAAATGTAAATATTTAACAGTAGTTATAAAAAAATAAAATAAAATGCAACAGCAGACTTATCATTATTATTTTATTACCTAAATCGTTCATAATTACAAAAAATCTTCTATTTCTTAAAATTTAATTGTAACCTGTGCCCATTTTATCACAATGGTGTTCAAATGGAGTTACATAGGTGCAATATGCTCTCTGTGGTAAAGATTAATTCCATGGTGAAAAGAACCACGGATTAGTGGTGGTCATGAACTTCCAAAGATTAACCATACAATCCAACACAATCTGCTTGACTAGGTATATATTTTAAAGTAGAATGATACTGTTTTTTAATATAGCCTGATGATTTTTAATGATTTCCATACAATATGTAAAAATTGGGTATCGCCAGTAAATAAAAACTCCCTGTGTGGGCATTTCTGGTGGATTGGTTTTACTTTGAAGTTTTCACATACTTATGTCCAAATGCCAATTACTGATCACACTTTAAACATTGTGTTTTCAAATTGATCTTAGTAGCACTCAAATTAATGCTTTTAGAAATTGTTTTTTCTGTGGGGCACCAGAATTTACTTCAGGTAAAGAGCTCAATGCTGTTTTAATGCAGAAGAACATCTTAATCCGAATTAAGAAAATACTTTTCATTTTAATTTACATAAAAATCTTTCAACTCTGTTAATCATTTTATTTATAAATGATGTAAGTAATTCACTTCCATATTTTATGTATTTATTAATCTTAATGCTTTCATAAATATGACTATTTTTAAAAATTTTCTCAAGTGCATAATGTGATATATGGTTTAAATAAATTTGTGATATATTTTATTAGGAAAATATTTGTAGAAAATGTTCTCCTTTAGATATGTCATCAATTATCAGCAGACCTAAAATAAATGTAAATAAAAGAAAAAAAGATAATTTTTTTATCTTCATAGCATTTTGTATAAATATTTTTTATGGGGTGCCTCTCTGGTCATCTAGAATTATTTCTCATAAAAATGTGTTCCTATAAACTGCAAAGGATGTAAATAGAGGAACTGCCTTTTCTCTGTAAGAACACCTTCAAATTATATGTAGATATAATTTTTGCCCATAAATTAATGACTCTAATTATCCCCAAATGATATCATATTAATTCTCTATTATACAGGAAATATGTTATGTGTTTTGCATGAAGATCAAGAAAAGTATAGTTCTGACAGTGTACTTTTGATAATGTTATTTTAAAACACCATGAATAAAGTAATTTTATATGACATATTCTTGATATGCTCATAATTTGTGTCATGTTTTACATTTTCTATTTGGTTTGAGAATTTGTTACATTATGTCTTGACATCTGATTTGCCAATCTGAATTTTGTTATTTTTTAACGAAATGCTCTTAATTTACCCAGATAGGAGTTGATTGCCATATAGTGAGAAAATTATATTTTTCTTCTAATTTGTTCAGTTTTCTCCTGACTCACTTATTTCAGTTGTATTTGTAGGGTTAGCTTCCAAATCAATTATTTAAAACCAGTATTTAATGAGATTTAGAAATTTCATTCTGTTGAAGTAAATCTTTATTACAGTTACATGCTGTGGGGTTTTTTTGGTCTTATTTTTATTTTTGCTAGAAATAATTAGGACTTTATACTTCACACAATTAGAGATCATCTGACTTAAAGTTTTAAATGATTGTAGTATTGAAGTTATAAATTATTATTGTATGTACATTTATTTTTATCCATTTTGGGGGGGTTGTCAGATCTTGTTTTATGCATGTAAGGATTTATTTTTATTACTCTTTTACTAATAGGTGAGAGCCATTTTTAAAATAGTCAATAATTTGACATCTAAATTTGAACTTCAAATATTGTCAGGCAATAACGTTTCCAAAGTGAGAACCTTTAAATTGGAGGGTATGAATAGCTGTGACTGAGTGAGCTGTTGGTATGGGCCAGCACAAGTTGTGTTTTAGGGCACAATGAAGTCTTGGGGTAAAATAATAATTAGTGCATTCAGGATGATGGCCACCCCGACACCCTCTCATGCCTTGGGAAGAATGGGCTTCCCTCAACTACTGAGGGTGTCTACTGGTTTAAGAAAGCACTACTGGGGATAGTGAGTGTGTCAGAGACTATCTAATAAACAAAGGCTAGAATAGGTACTCATTTATTCAACAAAGATATGTGTGTGGTGTGTGCGAAACTTTTGAACAACTACACGTTAGGTGCTGTTCTAGATGCTGGGAAACATTAAAATAGTAAAAACAAAACAAAAATCTCTGCCTTTGTGAAGCTTACTTTCTTGTATGGAAAGATAGGAAGTAAGCAAACATATAACAAATGGTACATAGTAAATAACGAAAATACATAGCAGATAATATGGTACTAAGTGAGGAAAATAAAGCAGGGAAGATATCTAAGGGCTGTCAGTATGGAGGTGTGCCGTTGCAATTTGAAACAGAGTTCGACAAAGAAGACTTCAAAGTACAAACAACCTATGAGCAGCAATAAGGTGCCAAGAAAGTTTCACAGCAGATATCGCAGGTAAGGTAGGAAGAGCAATTGCAAGGACAAGGAGCCTGAGGTCAAATCATGGCAACGGTGTCTGGAAAACAAGGATGACAGGGTGAAGGGAGCAGAGCCAATAAAGGGAATAAAAAAGGAAATTCAACCAAAAAAACACAGTGGGGCTACATACTGTAGGGCACGTTTTTAAGGAAATTACATTTTTATTATGAGTGAGATATTGCATCATTGGAATATTTGGGGCAGGGTAGTACCACAATATGACTTCAAATTTTAAATTATTGCAGTGGCTGTCACCTTTAGAATAGACTGATGAAGACAGAAATAGAAACAGGGATAGAAGTAGAAATAGAAAACAAATAGAAGCAGTAATCTGTTAGAAGATTATAGCAATCCAGGGAGGAGACAATGAGGGTGAGCCCAGTGTTGTGACACTGAACATCAGTTGTGATTAGAGGTGGCCAAATATTTATTAGGAGATTTCAAAAAGTTTGTGAAAAGATAAAATAATAAATAAAAGATAAATAATAAAAATAATAAATAAAAGATAAAAATAATAAATAAAAGATAAAAAATAAAAAATATAAACTTTATTTCTCAACATAAGTTCCATCATGTTCAAGACAGTTTTGTAAGCAATGATACCAGCCATTTAGTTGATACCTAAGAACTGAGGGTCCTGGAAATTTAACCATGTCAGTGAAGTCTTTTTTGCATGTTTAACCACGAAAAAAATGGGTTGACATTTAAAAAGTTTTTAAGATTGGTAAACAAAAACAAGTCGGAAGGAGCCGAATCAGGATTGCAAGGTAGATGCATAATGATTTCCCATGGAAACTCTCACAAAATTGCCCTTGTGTGATGGGAACAAAGAGCAGGAGCATTGGCGTGATGTGAAGGGCTCTGGCGCAGCTTTCTTGGGCATTTTTCTATAAAAGCTTTGGCTAACTTTCTCCAAAGACTGTCCTAATATGTAGATGTTATTATTCTTTGGGCCCCCAGAAAGTCAATAAGCAAATGCCTTTGATGTCCCAAAAACTGTTGCCATGGTCTTTGCTCTTGACCTGTCTGATTTTGCTCTGACTGAACCACTTCCAGTTCTTGGTAGCCATGGCTTTGATTGGCTTTGCCTTTAGGATCATACTGCTAAAGCCGTGTTTCATTTCCTGTTCCAATTCTTTGAAGAAGTCCTTCAGGATCTTGATCTCACGTGTTTAAACTTTCCATTCAAAGCTCTACCTTGTCTGCAGCTAAACTGGACACAACAGTTTTTGCATCCATTGAATGG
The DNA here is from genome assembly GCF_027409185.1 of Cynocephalus volans. Taxonomy (NCBI): domain Eukaryota; kingdom Metazoa; phylum Chordata; class Mammalia; order Dermoptera; family Cynocephalidae; genus Cynocephalus; species Cynocephalus volans. The sequence continues at coordinate 6,805,310 of NC_084474.1, forward strand.
AAAGTTTGTTCAACTGTGATTTTCTCAGTCAGAATTGTGTAAGCTGAACCAATTGAGATGTCTATGATGCTGCCTATTGTTTTTGCTGTTAATTGTCTGTCCTCTTCAATTAGGGCACAAACAAGATTAATATTTTCCTCACAAATTGATGTGAATGATCTGCCATTGCAGGCTGCGTATTCGACATCATCTCACTCCTTCTTAAAATGAGTTATCCTTTTGTAAACTGCTGCTTTCTTTTGGGCATTGTCCCCACAAACTTCTCACAGAGCATCCATGATTACACCATTCTTCCACCCGAGCTTAAATTTTATGCTTGTTCTTGCTTCAATTTTAGCAGAATTCATGTTGCTCTGATAGCAGCTCTTTGCAAGTTGACGTTTTATCCTTCTTAGTGCCTCTAGCTAGATCCTGTTAAGACATGTTATAACAAGTTAGTGCAAGTTTATTTTGGTGCAAAAGAAAATTTGCAATTCGTGTATAGTTTTTACATTTTTTTTAATAATATGCATTTTCCGTGAACTTTTTACAAGACCCCTTATATATATAGTTTAGGAAATAAGACTTACTGTAAGAGTGTATGTGAACATGAGGAAATTAGAAGTGTGAGGCATGTGTGATAGGCCTTAGGCCTGAGATACTGGAAGGACGGACGTACCATTTATCAAGTTAGGGAAGCCTGGGAAACAGGTTTGGTGAAGTGGAGATCTAGATAATACGTTCTTAGATGTATAGTTTGAGATCACTGTTAGACATCCAAGCGAAGGTATGATGGGAGTTCAGAGGTCTAAGCTACAGCTATAAATTTGAAAATCAATAGCTTACAAAATAATAAGTATAGATGAGATTTCATGGGCAGTGAGAGTGGATAGAAAAGAAATCTGAGGTCTCACGCCGAGATACCATGATAGTTAGAGTCTGAAAAGATGAAGAAGTAGCAAAAGAGGCTACGAGAGCTTGATACCCTAAGTTGTATAAATCATCATTGCTATACATTCTCAGTTAAGATTCTTTTTTGAGAATTTTGCTCCTCTTGAGTTTCCAAACACTTTCTGTTACTGTAAATGCCTTTTTAGATGTTAGATGAAATTCTTTATATCATATTATAATGTATTCTGTGATAAGATGAAGATAAATATGATATATGTCACTGTAGTACTCTTGTGATGTCACAATAATATATTTGAATTATGACATTTGAAACAGTACATGTGAAGTCCATAACATGGTTAATTATAAAGTCATAATTTAAAAATTTTTGGTGATTATTATTATTATTTTTTTTACCAGTTGTCCACTCACCCCAACCAAACTATAGCTTTGCTATTTTATTGCCCATTGTTAAAATTTGTAATGCATTAAAATGATCACATGTCACTATTTTTTTTAATCTGGTAGCCTATTTAATAACCATGAAGTCTTAACAAGAAAAACATTAAAATTTAAGGCACCTAGCATAATTATTTACTATTTTTTAAATAAAATAATTTTCATCTACCTAGCGCAACCAAGGACCAAATGGAAAATAAAAATTTATTTTAGTTAACAAGACTGCCTTTACACATATGTGAAAAGCCTTATTTCAGCTTTTTTTAAGAAAAAAAAAGTACAACTTTTGCAGAAACATATGGAGAACTAGAATTACATACTCGGTGATTTTGAATTCGACACTTGTTAAGACCTTGGAAAAGCAATATTGTATAACGGTGGCCTGAGCCATACTCAGCTCAGACTGCATATCATATTGTGCTGCTAAAAGATGTGATGAACTAAGAACTCCTTGACTCACTCTTTCTGTATCTCCATTTCACATGATTAGGGAAAAGTAATTCAAATCAACCAGTGTCCTATATAAAAGGTATAGAGGATGTCCACTGGCAAAACTCCTTATGATATCTCAGCCATTCTAAAACAGGATGTTTTCCCGGGGAAATTACATTATTTTTTAAGGAGTTTATCAATTTCTGTTGGTCTTAATACCTGCAGCACAACTGAAGAGTATTTACTTCAGAGTATTAACTTGAATAAAAATATTTCTTAAAGCACTTTGTATATATTACGCATACTACATGTATTATGTCACATTATGTTATATTGCATTATGCTGCATTGTGTTGGGTTGTCATTTTTTATATGCTATATTATACTATGTTCTATTATATTATAATTATCTGCTTAGGAGTTAATCCTGTCATTCCCTAAATTATAAGCGTCTTTAAAATAACAGTCTCCTATCATTTATGTTCGTTGATTTACAATGTTGCATTATACCAATTATATAATAAAGTACTCAACGTTTTAAATAAATATATAGATAAAAGCTATATCTTACTATATCAGATATCAAATATATAAGATTCTGGTAAGTTCACATTTCCATGTAAACAAAAAGACTGCGTCTCTTATTTGGAAGACGGCTTGTCAGAAGACAGTGCTGGAAATGGCACTGTGAAGTTTTGTTTTGCTCACTATAATAGAACATCTCAGATTTCTTTAAATCTGTTCTTGTGAAAGCTCTAATCTGAGCTGCATACCGTTTATTCTAGACACATCACTTTCTCTAATGCTACATGTAATACTTCTTCTGGGTCATCAATATAACTGCATGTTTCTGTTTCAATGTATCATATAGAACTTCTCTCAGAAGGCCCAATTACCTCCTGCTTTTCCCAGATCTTTCATGCCTCAGGGTCACACCCATCTATGAGCAATACTGAAAGGACACCTCCCTTCTTGTATGTTTCTCTAATTACTGAAACACATTGCTATGAAGAAAATCTTTGACAAGTAAAAGTGAATAAACTGCGCATTTGTTTTGGTAATTGTAGTAGAGTTTATAATATAGAAATAACCTCAGCACAGTACATTCAGTTAATTTGTCTGTCTAATCAATTTCATGTCACATTAGAATTCTGGGCTTCTTATACATTAGAAAATAAAACAAAATAAATTTGACCACATCATAGCAAAGCATCTATATACTCACACTCAGAAAGATAATTTTGAAAACAATATTAATAATCTTTTATTTGTTACTCTTATTGTGTCTTTTTTTAAAATAAAACATTAAAAATGTATTACATAATGATAGCGTACTTATGCTTTTAGTATAAGTAGATCTTACATATGTCTTTGTGGAAAACAATGTTGTGTAGAGTTTAGAAAGTGAGATATTCAGTAAAATAGACATTTAAAGAGCATTTACATTCCTTTCTGAAGCCATTAAAAGGAATGTCTGTACTTCTATAAAATAAATTTATCCTATGTGGAGCAATATTGGAAATAAAATTAAATGTAAATGTAGTAGCACAACTTTAATTAAAGACATAAACATGTTCATAAAACTTTTTAAAATCATTTCTTCACTTTTTGTTACAATTCATGTGAAAATAAAAATATACATACTTTTTAAATTTACTCTATTTACAAAATTGTACTATATAAAAATGGCTATGCTTATGAAATTCACTTTAAATTGAAGTATTTATATTTTGTAATGGTAATGGTGAAAAATGCTTTACATGGGTTGATTCCCTAATTAACACTAACTGGTAATATTTAAACAAACTATTTGTTAAGTGGCATATTAGGCTTATATACTTTTACTAAAATATGCCTGTCATTATTCAAATACTTCTTTGTTTCCTTCGAAATCCTTTCTTTTAGCAATAATATTTCATATGCATGACATTTTAATGGTCTCTTTCCATGGAAATTGATGAAGTGTATTTGAAAAGGATAAGTGTCTTAAAATCAAGCAGTTTAGAATTATTGTGTTTAGAAAGATAGATGAGCAATGATACTTACTCTTTTTTTTTTAACTTCAATATGAAAAGCCCTAAAATTTGAGTTTAGTTTATATAAATATAGTTAACAGCACATGAAAGGATAATCATTATTGTATAATGATTATCATTATACAATATTGAAGTATGCATTTTGAAGTATGACTTTTCAAAAATAATAATAGAGAAAAGGAAGAGTGGCAGGTGGATAACATAACTGTCTGGCACCATAATGCTATTTTTATCAACAGTGTAAATAAAAAATGCAGTCAACATTTGCTTATTTTTTAGTATCTTGCCAACATCAAGTTAGCCTGAATTCCTCACACCGAATAAATGAAATGGAATAGTTTGTCACTGTGCTTAGGGAAAGCACAGACCATCTCTGTTATGCTTCTTGCAAATTGAAAAAGGAAAAGGAAATGATAATTTGAATGAGGTTTATTGTTTTGCTTGTTTTATTGTTTTATTTTGTCTTGAGTGGAGTTTATTGCTTTATTTCTGCCTCTCAGATCACCTCTAGACCCAAAACAGCTTCGTATAGCTGTTTCCTCCATTGTAGTGAACAGATGTAGGCAGGTATGTGCTTCCTTCCATGTGTTACTGATCTTCGGGGCCAAACTGGCAAAGGCAGTTAGACCTCCAGCTGCACTCCTGAATAAATGTCTAACTCCCCTTAAAACAGATTTTTAAAGAAGGGATTTTGTTTTTATTTTACACAGAATCGGAATATCTAATCAAATGTCACCAAACCTAATGGTGTTGGAATAACTGGATATCCACATGGGGAAGAATAAAATTAGACCCTTATCTCACATCATATACAAAATCATGCAAAAATCTACTCAAACTGGACTGAATACTTAAATGTAAGACCTGGCACTGTAAAACTACTAGAAGAAGACATAGGGGGAAAGGTCCATGACATTTGTCTGGGCAATGATTTTTTGCATATAAGCCCAAAAGTACAGGCAACAAAATCAGAAATAGACAAATAGGATTACATCAATCTAAAAAGTTTCTGCACAGCCAAAGAAACAATCGATACCGAACAGACAATGTGCAAAATGGGAGAAAATATTTGCAAACCATACATCTCATCAGAGTTAATAAACAAAATATATAATGAACTCAAAGAACCCAATCGCAAAAAAACAAATAACCCAATTATAAAATGGGCAAAGGACATTAATAGACATTTTTCCAAAGAAGATATACAGATAAAAAAATGCTTAGTGTCACTAATCAACAGAAATGCAAATTTAAACAATAAGATATCACCTCACATCTTAGAATAGCTCTTTTCAAAATGAAAGATAATAAACATTGGAGAAAATGTAGAGATCCTTGCACACTTTTGGTGGAAATGTAAATTAGTACAGCCATTATGGAAAATTATTATGGAGGTTTCTCAAAAATTAAAAATAGGACTGTCATATGATCCAACAATCCCACTACTGGGATCCTTCCTTATCCAAAGGAAACTAAATCAGTGTGCTTTTCATGTTTATTGCTGCCTTATTCACAACAGCCAAGATGTATAATCTACCTAAGAGTCTATCAATGAATGAATAGATAAAGAATAATGGGGTGTGTGTGTGTGTGTGTGTGTGTGTGTATATATATATATATATATATATAATGGTGTGTGTGTGTGTGTGTGTGTGTGTGTGTGTATATATATATATAATGGTGTGTGTGTGTATATATATATATATATTATATATATATATATAATGGTGTGTATATATATATATGAATATATATATATAATGGAGCACTTATTCAGTACTCCATTTAAAAAAGAAGGAAATAGTGTCATTTGTGACAATTTGGATGAATCTGGAGTACATTACTTAAAGTGAATTAAACCAGGCACAGAAAAACAAATACTGTGGAATCTAAGAAAGTTGACCTCAAACAAGTAGAAAGTGAATAATGGTTACCAGGGACTGGGGTGAGGGCTTTGGGGTGATATTGGTCAAAGTATACTAAATTTCATTTAGATAGGTGGAATAAGTTCAAGAGATCTATTGTGCAACATGGTGATTATATATAATAACAATGTATTGTATTCTTGAAAATTGCCAAGAGAGTAGATTTTAAGTGTTCTCACCACAAAAAAGCGGTAAGTATGCCAAGTAATGTATATGTTAATTAGCTTGATTTAGCCATTTCACAATGTACACATATTTCAAAACATGTTGTACAAAATAAATATATGCAATTTGTATTGAAAGACTCCCGCAGTGGGTAGTCAGTCAGTTCAGGGAGACCCTCCCAAGGAACAGCGAGACCACGGCTTCGGATGCAAAAACAAGAGGTTTATTGAACACACAGGTACCCGGGCGACTCAGTCTTTCGAAAGACTGGCGCGCCGAGTAGAGCTCCTGGGTCCTTTTTATAGCAAAAAGCGCGGGTACAGAAGCGAGAAGCAAGGTAATTGGTTAGTTTAAATCAAGCCAGGGGTGAACTTCGGTCAAGTGGGAGTCCTTGAAACAGCTGAGGGGCACTCTTGAAACTTTAACTGACTTGTCTATTTCTGGGAACTATCCGCCCTTTGCCTCGGGCCGGGGCCCAGGTGCATAACCACAGATATCCTGTTTGACTCTGTTCCCCTTGTTTCTTAACTTGACTTTTTGGCTGTATTTTCCCTATACTGCGGCTAGCTTGAAAAGAAAAAAGAAAAACACTTCCTTCATTCCCCCATTTTTTCTTGTGGATCGCTCTAATCTTAGAGCGGAATTAAAGGTTATCTTCGTCATCTAAGGTTTGGTATTTTTGTCTAAGGACCAGAATTTTAACTGCACTTACCCTATCATTGATGAATTGGACTAGTCTATTGATGACGTAGGGCCCAAGGGTGAACAACAGAAGGAGGAGTAATAGGGGCCCGGCGATGGTTGACAGTAGGGTAGTGAACCAAGGGGAGCTATTGAACCAACCTTCAAACCAGTTTTGATCTTTTTGGCGCTCTAACTGTCTTTTATCTAGTCTTTGTTTGAGTTTGGCCATGGTGTCTCGTATCACACCTGAATGGTCACCCGTGGTGGGGGGTAGAGTGCCTGGTGATAGGAGGCTCTGTGTAGCAGTGCTCCTTTGTGCCGCGGGGGGTTGCCTGCTAGTCATTGGGAACAGCTTGTTGCTAGGAGGTCCCTGTTCTGCAAGGACGGGGTCGGGGCCCACTGCCACAGTTGGCATATTGGTGATATCTAGGCGAATGGTGAACAGTACACCTGGATCGTTTCCCGTCAAATAGAACCTTAGTCCCCAGGTTCTTCCTTGTGCCCAATCTCTGGAATTTTTTCCTTTCTCTGTGAATTTTATTTTAAGGGGGTTACACCAGCCGGAGTTGTCACAGCTTTTACTGCTACCGTTACGTTCTACAGTTATGAGGTCCCATGAGGAACTAGGTCCCCAGTAGACTGTCCCCGTGGTTTCACAACCCCATTCTTTGCAATATAGGGATTCCAGCCCTCCGCACCTTCTAGCTTCTGAAAGGGTCCGGCCATCCCGGGGGCACACGTAGAAGGGGGAAGCGGCAAGCCTGTTTCTAGCTCGGGGATAGCTGCACCCTGGGACCCCCCAGGTGATCTGATTATAAGCTTTTGTATAGTCTGAATCAGGGGGTCTGATCTGGGCCGAGCCCGATGCTATGTATCCCGGGATATCCCAGGTCTCAATACCCGCCGCCAGGGCACATACATCAGGTTTAAGATCGGGCCACCAAGTCCAAGGCGGCTGGGTAGCCTGTTTGGTCCAGACAACTTCTCCAGTTTGGGACAGTACCTTCCAGGTGAGGATCACAGGCCGGTGGGGGTTCTTACCCGGTGGACTCATTTTTCCGCCGCCGAATACGCAGCTTAAGAGGATGATCAGTCCTTTCCAGCTCCCAGGTCTCGTTTGGTGCCGGGGGTGGTGCAGGCTTGAGATGGGAAGCATGGACCCAGGCAGCGATGCCATCAACTTTTACTGCGGTCGGGGTGGTCAGCAATACCAGATACGGGCCTTTCCACCGAGGCTCAAGGTTGCTGGGTCGATGGCGTCTGACCAGCACTCGGTCTCCGACCTGGAACGGGTGGGGGACAGCTATGGTACCGGGCTGATATGCCTCTTTGATCTGGTCCCAAATCTGGGTCTTCACAACTTCTAGAGCCTTTAAATGGGTAAATAAGACAGGGAGAAAATTATCATCGGGACCCAGTGTTTCTCCCAACTCAAGTATGGGGGGGGGTCCCCCGTAGAGGATTTCATAGGGAGTTAGACCGTACTGGCCAGGGGTATTCCTGGCTCTGAACAGCGCTAAGGGAAGGAGGGCCACCCAGTCTTTTCCACCGGTCTCTAAGGCCAATTTAGTTAAGGTCTCTTTGATGGTTCTATTCATTCTCTCTACTTGACCTGAGCTCTGGGGCCTATACGCACAATGTAACTTCCAATTTATCCCCAGTTGTGTGGCCAGTCCCTGGCTTACCTGAGCAACAAAGGCTGGGCCATTATCTGACCCGATCACCTTGGGGATCCCGAAACGGGGCAGGATTTCTTCTAGTATCTTTTTACATACAGTCAGGGCCGTTTCCGTTTTGGTAGGAAAAGCTTCTACCCATCCAGAGAAAGTATCTACAAATACTAGCAGATACCTGTTCCCATACCGGCCAGGCTTTACCTCTGTAAAGTCTACTTCCCAGTATACGCCGGGTCGATCTCCCCGTTGTCTTTTTCCGGTCTCTCGGTAGGTGGTAGTCGCATTAGTCATGGCGCAAGCTGGACACCGATTGGCGACTTCTTGAACAGTGGACCGGAGGTTCGGGATGGAGAGGCTGGTGCGGCTCGTTAGTTGAAGGAGCTTTTCTGGTCCTAAGTGTGTTAGCTGATGTAACCGCTGAATGAATTCTTTTCCCTGGTCAGGAGTGAGCTCTCTTGGCTTGGTCCTAGCTTGAGCAGGCTCGATTGGCTCTTGAAGCTTTATAGTTTCTGCTAGCACCCTGACCGACAGGGCGGCTTGTTTTGCAGCCTCGTCGGCCCTCCGGTTCCCGGCCGCCACAGGGTTATTTCCTCTCTGGTGGCCCGGGCAGTGGATAATGGCGACCTGCTTAGGGAGGTGAATGGCCTCTAGCAGAGCCAGAATTTCTTCTTTGTTTTTAATGTCTTTTCCAGCCGAAGTGAGCAGTCCCCTCTGTTTATATATTGCCCCATGAATGTGAGCAGTGGCAAAAGCATACCTGCTGTCCGTGTAGATGTTGATGTTTTTTCCTTCGGCTAGGCGTAATGCCTGCGTCAAGGCGATTAGCTCGGCCTTCTGGGCTGATGTCCCTTCTGGCAGGCTGCTTGCCCATACCGTCCGTTTGCCATCTACGATGGCGGCCCCTGCTCTCCGCTTACCTTCCACAATGAAGCTGCTACCGTCTGTATACCAGGCAGGCACTCCGGGCAATGGCTGGTCCTTCAGGTCCCGTCGAGTCCCAGCTTCTTCAGCAAGGATTTCTGAGCATTGGTGTACTGGGGTGGATTCTGACTCGACTGGTAGTAGGGTAGCTGGGTTCAGGACAGCAGGGGGCGCGAAAGATATCCTTTCGTTTAGCAGCAAACTCTGGTAATGAGTCATTCTGGCATTGGTCATCCACCGATTGGGGGGCTGCCGCACAATACTTTCGAGGCTGTGGGAAGCAATCACAGTCACATTTTGCCCCAAGGTTAACTTATCAGCGTCTTTGAGGAGGAGTGCCACTGCAGCAACCGCTTTTAGGCAGGTTGGCCACCCACTGGCCACTGGATCCAGTTTTTTTGATAGATAAGCTACTGGCCGTCGCCATGGTCCTAGGGTCTGAGTAAGCACTCCTCGGGCTACACCGGCTCTTTCATCTACGTATAGAGTAAATGGTTTGGTGAGGTCTGGGAGAGCCAAGGCGGGGGCAGACAGCAAGGCTTTTTTTATGTGGTCAAAAGCCTTTTGATGCTCCTCAGTCCAGGTAAAAGGAATGTTTTCCCTTGTCAGGGGGTACAAGGGTGCAGCCAGGGAAGCAAACCCAGGAATCCAGAGCCTGCAGAATCCGGCAGTACCCAGAAATTCGCGGACCTGCCTGGGGGTTGTGGGAGTAGGGATCTTCATAACTGTAGCTTTCCGGGCCGGGGTCAGCCATCTTTTTCCCTCCTTGAGCAGGTACCCCAAATAGGTGACCTCTTTCTGGCATAACTGGGCCTTTTTAGCTGATACCCGGTACCCCAACTTACTCAGTTCCTGCAAGAGCTTTTGTGTCCCTCTTTTGCAGCCTTCATATGTGGGAGCTGCCACTAGGAGGTCGTCCACATATTGGAGTAATATGACCTGGGGGTTGAGAGCCCTAAAAGGAGTTAAATCCCGGTGGAGGGCCTCGTCGAAGAGAGTGGGTGAGTTCTTGAACCCCTGTGGCAGCCGTGTCCAGGTCAGCTGACCAGCGTTACCTTTTTCTGGGTCTCTCCACTCGAACGCGAACAGTGGCTGGCTGTTGGGGTGTAGTTTGAGGCAAAAAAAGGCATCCTTGAGATCCAAGACTGAGTACCAAGTGTGACTAGGCGGAAGGGAACTCAGGAGGCTGTATGGGTTTGGGACTGAGGGATGAATGTCTTGCACCCTTTTGTTAATTTCTCTCAAGTCTTGGACTGGCCGATAGTCATTGGTCCCTGGCTTTTTTACTGGTAGCAGAGGGGTGTTCCAGGGCGACTGGCAGGGCACTAAGACCCCTAGGTCTAAGAACCTTTGGATGTGGGGTCTGATGCCTTCCCGGGCTTCTTTAGTCATTGGATACTGTCGGACGGCCACCGGTGAGGCACCCGATTTCAGCTCTACTACTACTGGTGGGACGTTATTGGCCAGTCCCATACCTGTCTTTTCTGCCCATACGGTGGGAAAAAGTTGGAGCCAGGATGGGTCGATGGAGGGAGAGGCCGGCTTTTCATACAGCCGGTATTCTTCTTCTAGGTTTAGGACCAGGCACATGGTAGAGTGATCTCCCCATGTTACTTGTGGGCCCTCTGTAGAAAACTGGATTTGAGCTTTTAGTTTGGTCAGGATGTCCCGGCCCAACAGAGGAGTAGGGCACTCAGGTATGACCAAAAAGGAATGGGTCACTTGCTTATGTCCGACCCTTAAAAGTCTCTGTGTGGTCCAGGGGTAGACTTTGCTGCCGGTCGCTCCTACTACGACTGTCCGCCTGGACCCTACCTTCCCCATGGGTTGGGTCAGTACCGAATGTTCAGCCCCGGTATCGACCAGAAACTCGATGGGGGTCCCCTCCACTGTCAATGTTACCCTAGGTTCGGGGAGGGGGTCCGAACCTTGACTCCCCTAGTCGTCTAGGGATAGAACCCTAGCTTTTTTGTCGTTTTTCTTTTTTCGGGGGCATTCCCTTGCCCAGTGGCCTTTCTCTTTGCAGTAGGCGCACTGGTCCCTGTCGAGAGGAGGCCTTTTGTCCCTAGGTGTCGGTCTTGCCCGGTTGCTCAGGGTCCCTTTCTGCTTATCTGTAAACCCTTTATCACTTACTACTGTGGCCAAAATCCTAGTTAAATTTTTTTCTTGGCGTTTATCACGCCGCCTCTCTCTCTCTTCTGTCTCTTTTTTTTCTCTTTCCTGTCTTTCTTCTTCTGTTTCTCTCTTGTGGTACACCTTTTCTGCCTCCTTTACTAAGTCTTGTAAGGAAAAGTCTTGGAGCCCCTCTAGTCTTTGTAACTTTTTCTTGATATCTGGGGCTGACTGGCCGATAAAGGCCATGGCAACTGCCGCCTGCTGTCCCTCAGAAGAGGGGTCAAACGGAGTGTATCTCCTATATGCCTCCATTAGGCGTTCCAAGAAAACCGAGGGGGGTTCTACCGGTCCCTGCAAGACCTCTCTTACCTTAGCCAAATTGGTGGGGCGCCGGGCTGCCCCTTTGAGACCTGCCACTAGAGTCCGGCGGTAGACCAGAAGACGCTCCCTACCTTCGGCCGTGTTGTAATCCCATTGAGGTCGATTGAGGGGGAAGGCCTCATTAATGAGGTTCTCGAGTTGTGTAGGGGCCCCGTTGTCCCCGAGAACGTTCTTGCGGGCCTCCAGAAGAATCCTTTCTCGCTCTTCAGTGGTGAAGAGGATCTGGAGTAGCTGTTGGCAATCGTCCCAAGTGGGCTGGTGAGAGAACATAAGGGACTCAAGAAGTCCCGTGAGTCCTGCTGGTTTTTCAGAAAAAGACGGGTGGTTAGACTTCCAATTGTAAAGATCTGCTGAGGAAAAAGGCCAATACTGTAGAGGGACCAAGCCATTAGGCTCAGCTGGGGGCCCTATGGCTCGGAGGGGCAAAGCTACGGTGGAGTCAGGACCGGAGCCGTCTCTCGGACTGCGAGGTTGGCGGCTCCTAGTCCCCGCAGCCGGTCCCTCAGGGCTAGGATCACCGGGCGCTCGGCCTGGTGCCGATCTGTTTCCCTGAGGGGCCAGAGGGGGCAGCGGAGCCGCCGGGTAAGGTGGGGTTTCAGAGAGAGAAAATAGGTCATCTGGTGTCGGGAGGACGGGGGGTTGGGGAGGGGCGGAAGGCTTCCTTGTAGGTGGCCTTTGAGTATTTTCTGATCCCGAAACAACAGCGACTTTGCTGGAGGGTGGCACCCAGGGAGGGGGATTCTGGGCGAGGTCTTGCCATACCACGACATAGGCAACCTGGTCCGGGTGTCCTCCGGTCTCCTGAAAAACAATCTTTTTAACTGCAAAAATGACAGTAAGATCAAAGGTTCCCTCTGGCGGCCAACCTACGCCGAATGTGGGCCACTCAGACGAACAGAAAGTCTGCCATTTTCCTTTTTTGATCTCCATGGACAGATTGTGAGCCCTGGCTTTGACATCTTTCCAATGATCTAGAGTAAGGGAGAGGGGCGTAAGGGCACTTTGCCCCATCTCGAAAATTTCCAATAGGGGAACGACGACGCAAAGACCTATCACAACTAAGACAAAAAGAAACCAGAAACGGCGACGAGACCGAGTGCCGTAGAAATAGAAGAAAGAGTCCGATGGCAGAGCGCGCCTCCCGAGACGCGGTGAGACCAAAACACAATAATCCTCTGCCAAGGGGTCCACCAGGCGTCCCTGGTCCTCCCCTGATCCTGGGACGTCTCCCAGGATTGCCGGGTGGCGAGCCCCCGAACACGTCTGTTCGCTACCCGCACTTCGCTCCCAGAGCGACTAACCCGGAACAAACTGAAACCAAAATGCGCGCGCTCAGAAAAGACAGTCAGAGTCACAGGATTAGACACAGAAACGAGACACAGAGCAGTCGCTGGCCAGCTTACCTCCCGCAGGTGGGTCGGTGGTCCCTGGGTAGGGGTCTCCGATCCCGGACGAGCCCCCAAATGAAAGACTCCCGCAGTGGGTAGTCAGTCAGTTCAGGGAGACCCTCCCAAGGAACAGCGAGACCACGGCTTCGGATGCAAAAACAAGAGGTTTATTGAACACACAGGTACCCGGGCGACTCAGTCTTTCGAAAGACTGGCGCGCCGAGTAGAGCTCCTGGGTCCTTTTTATAGCAAAAAGCGCGGGTACAGAAGCGAGAAGCAAGGTAATTGGTTAGTTTAAATCAAGCCAGGGGTGAACTTCGGTCAAGTGGGAGTCCTTGAAACAGCTGAGGGGCACTCTTGAAACTTTAACTGACTTGTCTATTTCTGGGAACTATCCGCCCTTTGCCTCGGGCCGGGGCCCAGGTGCATAACCACAGATATCCTGTTTGACTCTGTTCCCCTTGTTTCTTAACTTGACTTTTTGGCTGTATTTTCCCTATACTGCGGCTAGCTTGAAAAGAAAAAAGAAAAACACTTCCTTCAGTATTTATCAATTTGAAGAGAAAGAAACAAACACAAACAAAAACAAACCCCATAAACAAACAATGTTACCAAATCTACCAGAGGAAGCATATACCTGTGACTTATTTCTTAAATATTCATGAAATTTAGTAGAAGAACATCATTTGAGAATTTTCCACTTAGGATAAAACTAAACTTGACATGCCGTTTGAGAGTTTTATTTGCTTTGTCTTTAGCAACCACGTTTTTCAGGAATAAAATGTCGGTCACGATTCCTCTTTTATACACTGAAATGTGTAATCCTTCCTACTACAGTGATTTGCAAAGGCCCTTCGTTATATATGTCTAGTATATCAGTCAATGATTTTGTGCCTTATTTCAGCCTCCTGATAGGGGAAAACTTCATTCACTCTTTCCCTGTACCTCTCTGTGTGTGTGTCCATAGACCTGTGTGTCTGTTTTTATGTGTGTGGCTAAGAATATGGCAAAATATTTTTTGTACTGCCTATTACATTTGTGTAGAATCACCTAAGGCTGAGATTCTGTCAATAAACAGCAAAAACATGACCATTCTTGAGATGATTAGAAAAATTGTTTTAGCTGATATCCAACTAACTGGGTGTGGTCTTTGAAAATAAGTAAGTTACTTATGATGAGGAAATAGTAAATGCCTTAAGTTTCACTCACATCATTCTAAAACCACCTCGTAAATAATGATCATTGCTTTTAATTGTGCGTTGCCGTCCTTTGATTTTCTTTATTCTAAACATTAAATGTAGACAGATGATCATATAAAGGTAATTAAAACATTTCAGAAATTTCATTACAATTTTTATTTTTTAAGTAAAAAATGAGTTCTGCCTCTGTCATACAGTCCCTTATTCTATTTGTGTTAATTATTGTAAAATAGCATGGACAGTTCATAGTGCTGCAGTGTGGGAAAACAAATGGGAGAATGGAAAGAAATAAGATTTCACAAGTAGACCAGGGCAAGATCACAGAAGAGCATATATGTCATGGTTTAAAAAAAAAAAAATGTGATTGCTCTTTTATGAGAAAGAAGAGCAATTAAAATTTAGTCAGAAATATTTATTGAACATCTATTCTGTCAAATACTTTTTAAGAAAGTTCTGGGCATAAGATGCTAAAATAGAGATGTAAATGGATTCATATACATCACAGTACCAGAAGCCATTTCCTGAAACAGAAACATTGGTAATAGAGCACATTTAGTTTCGATAAGCTTGAAATTGAAATTGAAAAAGTCAAGTAGAAAACAGCTCCAAATAAGAAGAAATATCCAAGTGTAAATAAAATACATGGGTGAAAATCCCACAATATCTCAATGAGAAGGTGTAGATGACAGGAAACACGTTTACAGTTGTGCAACTTTGGAAAGTGCATTATCAGAATGATGGAAAGTTTCTTGGAGAAAAGGGAAAGCACTAGAAAATAAAAAGAGAATGGTAGTTGGGGAAAAACTTGGTATTAAAAAAAATAAAGAGAGAGGTGGAGAAAGGAAAGAATGGACCAACTGGAAGAGCAGAAGCTGAAAAACAGTTCTGATAGCATTTTAAACTTGATGGAGAAAATGTTTGATGAATGGAGACACAATTGCTTAAACATCAGCCTCTTGTAGCAAAAGAGGCAAGTGCCACTTTAGAGCTTCAACCTAACTTTGGTCAGTAAATTCCTACTTCTAAGAATTTTCTGTTTTCAGGGTGGCTCATTTTACTTTTTGTCTGCCGACTGTTAGCTAAAATGTCACAATTCTCTCAAGTTCATTTTACTATGTAATTCAAAGACTTTTTCAAGAGGTTCATTCTTGAGAAAAAAATAGAAGGATGTGCCTTTGGCATTTTGGCATTAAGCATAGGATCCCTGATTTTAAATTGCATTTGTTTTCCCAAATCTTTAAGATGTTGGCTCAAACATTATTGTGAACACAGTATTTCTTTTGCAGAGCATTGCATGTTATTTTGACAAAGATACGATAAACTGATATGCATATAAAGAAAATTTAATACAGTTGAATTAACTCATTTTAATTAATTCACTCAGACAAATTTAGGTTTCCTTAATAAACACACACAAACGCACACACTTAAGTTGCCTTAATCATTTAGTGAAACTTCATGTTTACAGTCAGAAGAATTTAAGATGATACAATCCTCTAAATTTATATTGTGTTGCATTACACCTTTATATAAAATACATATTAAATCTGAATGTCACTTACTTATTTTGGTATTCAGATGAAATTTGCCATAAATTATCAATTTACAGATGGCAACTATTATTGTTTATAAAAAATAAATAGTTAAGTTTGAGGATATAAGTCCATTTCATATCTCCATATTATAATTCAGTTTTTCCATTTTTTCTTGTTTTGTATCCTAGTTTCAAATCCGAGAACATTTACTGATATCTTACCTATTTCCTGATGAAAAGGATCCAACTAATTTTATTGTACTTCCAAGCAAATATCTGTACCAAAATATAAGACAAATATAGAAATTAAACAAAAACTGTATTTTACTCAATCACATAGAAACTTTGTTTACACTTGGAAAACAAAATGAACATTTGATGTACTCATATAGAAAATAATTTCCTTTATGCCTGAAAGGGGTCCGCTTACAGCACACATTCATTCGGTCTGACAGATAGTTTGTTTAATATGTCTGAACACCTCCTATGAGTCAGGCACACGGATTAATATACTTTCTGCCTATTACCCAGGATTTTCACATTTGTTATACAAAGCGGTACAGATAATTTCATACACTTTATCCTTTGAATTTGTTGTTGAATACTATCATGTCCTCCTTACATATACTTATCAATCCTGCTCTTAAATAAATGTTTATTGGATATTTACTAGACTTATTCACCATGACTGTCTGTAGATATATTATCCATATCTAATATATATTATAATAATTTTGCATCCTTGTGTAACATTTTTTGAGTAATTTCTTACATTACTCACATATGGTTTTGGTTTTCAATAAAAAGCTACTGGAGATCAGATGGTTTTTGTTTTGTTGTTTTGTCTTGTTTTCACTATGAAGTCAGGTGGATAAAGCTTTTAGAAACACAAATGTATATCACCCCACCTGGTGAAACTCCAAATGCTATCTCCCCATTTACAAGCTTTAGTTATTTAACACATCCTCAGGCATGGGTAACTTTTGGAGCATTAAGACAGGAAGTTACAATTCAAGTCATTTTTAGTCACTAATAGTCTATACATGCAATTTAACAGTATGTACCCCCTATATAGGCAAAGCAACAGTGTTTGGGTTGGCTTTTTAAAACAAATTATATTTTTGCCTGCAGAGGGTAATAATCATAATAATCATAAAATATCTTTGATAATAGCTTCAAGACACAGTGCTTTCTTATTAAAAAAATGAAGCAGAAAGTATCTATTTGAAATATATATATATGAAAACAAAGTACATTTGGCTATTGAAAAACATGCTATGTTGTGGAAGCAATGTCACAGAAAGTATAGCTAGAGAAAATCTGAATCAGCATGAAATTAGACATTTTGAGGGGTATTGAACACTATTCATTTTCATGAAAGCAAGACAAGGTTATTTGGCACAGGTGTTTCTGTAATTGTGATGCATTAGCAAAATTAGCTGTGTTCAATGGCCCTCAAACTTGCTCTGCCACCTGTATGTGAAATGCCTACCGTCAATACAAAGAAATATGTTGTGAAACATGTATGGTAGAATTAAGTTCAAAAACTATTTGTGGTTAAAGTGCCTTATTTTTTTAAATAAAACTTAGCTCCCAACATTAAAAAAAAAAAAAAGCAATAAACAGGAAAATCAACACAATTTGTTAAACTCTTAACCAAGTGGAAGAGAGAAAACATTCAGTAGAAAGGAAGCAATTGTAGAGATCACAGTATAATATTGAAACTATGTTCAACATTTGAAACTGCTTTTGTATTGAAAGATTACTTGTACATTACTCTCTAGAGACCCCAGTAATACTTATTCACATTCAACTTTCCAACCACTGATCGAGATGGTTAAAAATGCATGCAATATATATAATTTTTAAAGCAAAAATAGTGT
Source organism: Cynocephalus volans (assembly GCF_027409185.1). Taxonomy (NCBI): domain Eukaryota; kingdom Metazoa; phylum Chordata; class Mammalia; order Dermoptera; family Cynocephalidae; genus Cynocephalus; species Cynocephalus volans. The sequence continues at coordinate 6,822,978 of NC_084474.1, forward strand.
CATTTTAAATATCAGTGTTGAGTGCTTGCCTTTGCAGAGAACATAAAATTATTAATTTTTACTTAAATTTGTTTCCAAATGACTGAGTTCAAGAACAGAATTACTAAAGTCACTGGAGTTTGATGCCTTGAAATTGATAGCTTTGACTGAATTTTTTAAAAATAAATAAAACTAACTACATAGTATAAACTACTATATTCATTAATTTTAGTAAAAATTAAATATGTATCTATATGTCTTAGGTCAAGCAGTTGATTTGATGATTAAAGTATTACTTCCCAATGAATTTCTTTGTAATTGTTAAGATAAATTTTCAAACACTTTGGATGGTTTTTAAACCAAGATTTGGCTTATAATTTGCATATATATGAAATTGATAATTATAACTTGATTTGTCATGGACAAAGACTGAATGATTACAGGAAACTGTAAAATTAATTCAATTTTACTTAATATTGTCTTATTTCATGATAATAACTCAGTTCTATTTACATTAAAATTCATTCTCAAACTCTATTTAAGGTGTAGTTCAGTTTGTTAGTACTTCAATGGATTTGAAGTGGTCTGTGCTTCATTGACTCCCTTCTGTTTCTTGTCGTGAGCTCCCACTCTGGTATTGGAGAAGAGTTAGAGGGAGTGGATCTTCTTAAGTGGACTCCTGTGGCCACTTACTGTCTTTGACTAACCCTGGCTAATGATATTTCTGGGGCTTTCATAATGGTGTACTGAGTAGGTTCTCCTGAAGTCTGCTGTGCCTTCCTTACTGCTGTTCCCTAATATGAAAAATGGAGCTTTTTCTTGACTTTTTGTTCTTTTTTCTCTTTACCTCTCACCATATGAGGTGCAACTCACAAACAAAGGTGATGAAAAAACCTAACCTCTTAAATGCCTCTTTTGAAGTATCAACAAAATAGCTCAAATCCAGCTAGTTTCCATGGTGAGGTCTCACATCAGGAGAAACTCTAATTGTGGGATTTGAAAAGTATGAAACGGGTGCCATAAAAATCCCAAGGTCCAGGGTTTGATTCCTGTATAGGCCAGCTACCCCCTTTCCAAATAATAATAAAAATAAAAAACAAAATCAAAAAGAAAATAAACAAAAAAGAACACATCGTTTCCTCTGCACAGATTTGTATAGGCCCTGCAGCGCAAGGCCACCGTCAAAACACACACACAACCAGGGGACCAGTCTTTCTCAAGTTTTGTAACACATTTTTTAGAATCTCTGTCAGTCAGCATTGGGAAGTAGAAGCCCCCATTCAGAAAGAGGAGACAATAACCTCTTTACGAATACCCCAGTTTCTACACATGGCAATATACTTTTTTCCCTCTTCTTTCTCTCTGACTGTTGATGAGAACAGTAGTCATGATAATCTGTGCAAATGTAGTGATCATAGTAAATCCTGTATAGACGTGGCAGAACTTAACTGCCCAAAGGAGGTCTTATGACTTAAAATGTGGAAACACAATTGTACTTCAAAAAGTTCATGGAAAGATATTCCTACTAGCTTTTAATTCTATTTTTCCACAATGTTTTTAAAGTACCTTTACATAGTGCTTTTCCCATTAATTTAGTCTCTGGCAGCAATTTCAGAACTATAGAACATCTCAGTCTTAAAATGACTCTCTGTCTCTTTCTCTCTGTGTGTTTCTGTCTCTCTGAAGTATTTTAGTACAATTGTCGCCCTATTAGATTACTAGATCTATATCTGTATCCATTATCTCTATATTATTTATATTTAGCTCCATAATAATCTGAATATACATATACAAAAAGACAGAAAGCTTTACTAGAAGAACCCCATGTGCAACTATTGAATCTGTATCCTTGATAAAGATTTTAATGAAAGATTTCAATTTTTTAATACTAAATAACATTCCGTTTTATGCATGTACCATATTTTCTTTATTCATTCATCCTTTTAGTGGCTTTTAGGTTGTTTTCGTATGTTGGCTATTGTAAACAATAATTCAATAAACATGGGAGTGCAGGTACCTCTTCAAGATACTGATTTTACTTCCTTTGGATATGTGCTGTGTTAGTTTGTCTTCTATGGCTGTAACAGATTATCTGAGACTCTAATTTACAAAGAAAAGAAGTTTACGTAGCTCCTGGTTTTGGAGTCTGGGTAGTTTAAGATCGGGTGGCTGCATGTGGCCGGGTCCTCATGCTGCATCATAACATGGCAGATGGCATCACATAGTGGGAGCATATGTGAGAGTGGTGAGTGGGCATGTGAAAGAGAGACAAAACATGGGGTAACCTCACTTTATAATAACCCTCTCTCCCTGTAACTAATACAGCCCTGCAAGAGTGAGAACTCATTCACTCCCGTAACACTGCATAAATCCCTTCGTGAGGGCGGATCCCTCATGACACAAATGCCTCTTAAAGATCCCACCAACTCTCAACACCATTACATTGAAGACCAAACCTAAAATGCGTTTTGTTGGGGACAAACCATATTCAAACCACAGCATATCCCTAGAGGTGGGATTGCTGGATGTTGGGAAAGCAGAAGGGAAATGGTCAGGGCCCCCAGATGTTCAGAGGCTTGCGGAGCATCTGAGGTGGGTATGCGCGTGTGCACGGGTGTGCCTTGTTATTGTCTAATGTGTTGTGCACGTGCATCCTTTTTTCTTTTTTTCCCCCCTTTGGATTATGGACCTGAGTATAAAGGACTTAGGGCACAGATGTGCAAAGATTCTAGAGGATGCTTCGGGAAGCCATATTAGGTGGACTGCTCCTAGCTCTGAATAAAGCCTATTATTTCTTCACCCCTGGCTCCAAGGACCTTTTTCCTATTACCTAGCTCGGGACTTGCATGTGAAGGGTTTGTGACCCAGTCTGGACAATGGGCTCGAGGTGTCCGTGAGACCTAGCCCTAGCTCTGCACTGGTTCACATGGTAGTTCTATTTTTAATGTTTTGAGAACCTCCTTCTGTTTTCTATAGCAGCTGCACGACTTTACATTCCCAACAGTACATTATGCTAAGTGAAATAAGACAGTGACAGAAGGACAAGTACTGCATGATTCCAGTTACATGAGGTATTTACAATAGTCAAAGTCACAGAAGCAGAGAATAGAATGGTGGTTCCCAGCATCTGAGAATGGGAAAATGGGGGGTTGCTGTTCAAAGGGTTTAAAGTTTCAGTTACACAAGCTGAATAAGTTCTACAAATCCGGTCTACAACATAGTGCATATAGTTAACACTACTGTGTTGTGCACTTAATTTATTAAGAGGCTGATCTCATGTTAAATGTTCTTACACACACACACACACACACACACACACACACACACACACACACACACACACACACACACACACACACACAAAACAGAGACACAAAACTTTTGGAGGTGATGGATATGTTTATTGCCTTGATTGTGGAGATGGCTTCCCAGGTGTACGTATATATCCAGACTCATCAAATTGTATACAATAAGTATGTAGTTTTTGTATATCAATTGTATCTTAATAAACCTGTTTTAAGAAAATCTCAGTTTCCAGCCGTGTCTGTTAATAGTTGCTGTTAACAAAAGTATCTCTTTAAGAAGCAGAGTTTCTGTAGTGATCATGTCCATGTCAGTTCACAACAACTTCCAGAAGTAGCAATTTCCAGGACAATGATGATAAGGCTAATTATTCCTGTTAGTGGCAATTGTGGAGTATTTCATATTTATTTCGAATCTCTTACCATTCTGATCAGCAATTGAAACTTTCGTAAAATATGTATGAAACCACTGTTCCCTAGTTTTTCTTATAACATGTTCATTTTGTCAATAACTCTAAAGTTTCTGAAAATTCTTTCTCTGTTCAAATTCTGTTACCATCTCTCCAGATCTTTCATTTTGCCTTTAAAATATTCTTATACTCACACCAAACTTACCTATGCCTTCCACTAGCATATATGTTGTGATGACTTTTCAAATTAATGTTCAGCACATGCACTTTTGTGCTCCAGGTCAAATCAATAGGATACACACACACACACACACACACACACACACACACACACACACACACACACACACACACAATATATTCTATTAAAATTAGTATATTCTATTAATAGAATTAGTATATTCTATTAATATATCTATCAAGATATATGATATTTTATCAACTGTGTATGCATTCCTATCTGTGTATATATATTTATATACATGTATTTAGAGAAAGAGAGACAGAGAGGAATTTATTATAAGGAATTCACTCATGGTTACGGAAAATGGCAAGTCCAAATCTGTAGAGCGGATGTTCCATTTTGAGTCTGAACGCTGACAGGTTGCTATAGAACGAGGAGGAGCTAACATCAGGAAAGAGAATCTCCTTTTACTCAGAGGAGGGTCAGACTTTTGTTCTATTTGACCTTCAAGTGATTGAGTTAGGTCTACCGGCATCATAAATGGAAATTCGCTTTATTCAGTCCACCGATTTAAATGTTAATCTCACCCAAAAACACCCTCACAGAAACACCCAGAATAATGTTTGATCAAATTCCTAGGCACCCTGTGATGCAATCAAGTTGATACATAAACTTAACCCTCACAGGTGGTAATCCTTTTATGAATTACTCTAATAGATCCTATACTCATATGTATATTTGTGTGTGTGTATGGATGGATGTATGTATTGGGCAATAGTTGTAATACAAATGTTAATAAAAGAAATGCAGTTCAAGAAAAATATTGCATCAGTAAGGATCTACTATCAATAAATGTGTAAAAATGGAAAAGCTTTGTAAATTTGCAGAAAACTGTTTTATTGATACTTCAGGATCTCATACCTACTTTGCAGCAGATACAATCTCAAGGTACTTGGTACTGCCATGTAATTTCCCATACAGTTTTATTTACTGACACTAAATCTCTTTATAGCAAGGATAGGAGGAGAGTTTAAGAGATATTAAGCTTGGTGGTTTTTTCCAATGAATATCAATTGGAGGAACACCTGTGGTCAGGCACTTTGGGCCGATCCCCTGAGGGAATGGGAAATAAATCACTCCCATTCTAGACAGGCTTTGACTGTGCTATTGCATATTGCATTTAAGTCATACTGTTCGATTAGAAGGATTTTTATATAAGTTTGCTATAGCTTCAATGTTTTAATTCACTGTTTTTTTCTTTATATAACTTCTCTATCTTTTGTTATTTTTTTTAAATAAAGCATTAATCACTAAACTTTATAAGATAAATTACTACATGCAGACCTGGACTACAAGAAATATTAAAGGAAGTTCTTTAGACTGAAGGATAATAGCTCCAGGTCTAACTTAGATCCATAAGTAGGAATAAAAGTATGTGGGTAAATGTGAAAAATAATATCACGTAAGGACAACTGATCGTAGTATACATTATAACATTGTGTCATGGGGAAATAGTAGACATGAATGTAAAATCTATCACAATAATAACCAAAAAAACAGGAAATAAGGAAACGTGGCTATGTACTCAGATTTCATTTAATGGAAAATGCATTCATTTCATCCTCATAATATTTTGTGAATAATTATTTCACTAGTTATAGAATTTGAATTGATATTTGTGTGTGCATGTGCTTGTGTGTGTGTGTGTGTGTGTGTGTGTGTGTGTGTGGTTCTTTTTCTTCCAGCACTCTGTGGATGCATTCCATTGTTTTTTAACCCTTCATTGCTTTCCTAGGAAGTCAGCCAACATAGACAGGGATGTATTCTAAAAAAGGTGTCCTTATGCAATTTTGTCCTTGTGTGAACATCACAGAATGTACTTAAACCTAGATGGTACAGCCTACTGCACACCTAGGCAATATAATATAGCCTATTGCTCCTAGGCTACAAACCTATATAGCATGTTACCATAGTGAACACTGTAGGCAATTATAACACAATGGTAAATATTTTTGTATCAAATCATTGTAAAAGCACATTAAAAAATCAGTATATAAGACTAAAACATGCTACAACTGTATTGGATGCTTACCATGAATGGAGCTTACAGTATGGAAGTTGTACTGAGTAAGTCAGAAAGTGACCGGTGAGTGAATGTGAAGGGCTAAGACATTACTATACACTACTGTGGACTTTATAAATACTGTACACTTAGGCTATACTAAATGTATTAAAATCTTTTTCTTTCTTCAGGGATAAATTAACTATAGCATACTGTAACTGTTTTATTTTACAAAAATTTGTGTTTTGTTTTAACTTTTCGATTCTTTTGTAATAACACTTAGCTTAAAACAGAACCACTTCATACATTTTTTTTTTACATTCTTATTTTATAAACTTTATTTTATTTTTAATTTTTAAAAAATTTTTAAAACTTTTTTTGTTAAAAACTAAGGCACAGACATACACATTAGTCTAGGCCTACAAAGCATCAGAATGCTCAATATCAGTCTTCTACCTCCACATCTTGTCCCACTGGAAGGTCTTCAGGGGCAATAACAGTCATGGAGCTGTCATCTCCTATGATAACAATGCTTTCTTCTATGGAATACCTCCTGAAGGACCCTGATGAGGCTGTTTTGCAGTTAACTTTATACACACACACACATACACACACACACACACACACACACATATGTACATATATATATTCTTCTACATATATATATAGAAGCAAGTACACTCTGAAATAATGATAAAAGGCATAGTATAATACATACATAAACGAGTAATATAGTCACTTATTATCATTATCAAGTACTATATAATTGTGTGTGCTATACCTTTACGTACAGTAATGGGAAGGTTAACTCTATGTGTCAAGTTGATTAGATTACGGAATGCCAAGAAAGTTGGTCAAGCTGCCTTTTTAGTTGTGCCCATGAGGGTGTTTCCACGACAGATTAGCATTAGAACCTGAGTGAACTGGGTGAGAAAGATCTGTTCTCAATATGGGCAGGAACCATCCAATTTGCTGGGGGCCCAAAGAAAACAAAAAAAGGAAGAAAAAAGCAAATCGCTTTCTCTATCCCCTGGAGCTGGGATATACTCTTCTCTCCTGTCCATGGACATCAGAGCTCAAGAATCTTCAGCTTTTGGGTTCCAGGGCTTACACCATGGACACTATCAGCTCCCCTGGTTTTGAGGCCTTCAGGCTTGGACTGAGCCATGCCATAGGCATCCAGTTTGCAGACAGCTCACTGTGGGACTTCCCTTCACAATCACGTGAGATAATTTCCCTAATAAATCCCCTCTCACATATTTATAACATATCCTATCAATTCTGTCTCTCCAGAGAACCCTGACTAATACAAGTACATAATACTTGATAATGATAATAATGATATCAGCTATTACTGGCAGCACAGTATGTTTGTCTACAACAGCATCACCAAAACACATAGGTAATGCAATGCACAATGATGTTATGACAAGTAAGACATCACTAGGCAATAAGAACTTTTTAGCTACATTGTAATCTTAGGGGACCATCACCATGCATACATCACTCACTGACTGAAACACTGGTGTGAGACCGTAATTGTTTATCGGCATATAATATGTCTCTTTCCCATGTCAGCTTTTCAAGCTTAGGCTTGATTGACCTTTTTGCATCTTCCAGTTATGGTATTTTTATTTTTCTTTCAAATTTAGAAATGTTCTAATCATTATAACTCCCACTATTTGTACTGATGCATTCTCACTTTGTGCGGTTTCTGATACTATAATTACATGTGTATAACTCATTTGATGTTGTCTTACATATCAAAAGGTTCTGTTTATTATTTTTAAAATCTTCTGTCCCTGTGGAAAACCCTATATGCTAATTCCAAAATATGAATTATCTCACGGTTAGTTTCTATTGATTGTTTTTTGCTGTCCTGAGTGAGTCAACTTTTCCTTCTTCTTAATATGCTCCTTTAGCAAATTACTTTTTAAAAATAACTCGGATATATTCACATTCATCATAGCCAACGTATAGGAATGTTCTAAGGACTCTATGGAAGTCTTGGAAAAATTATGTTTATTTACACATATTATAGGAATACATGGGGAAATCATTAATGACATTTGCTTATCCATTCGATATGTCCACATATAAAGTAATTTTACAAAATATAGAAGAATTTGTAATAGAATTCTTGTAATATTGTATATAAACCCTGTAGACCACAATTCTCTGAGTGGACCAAGAAACTCTTTGTTCCTAAAGAGATAGACAAGTGGACAACATAATGATTCAGTGATAATATCTCAGTGATTTCTTCAGGTGTTAGGAGAATTAATCCCCACTCCTATACTCCCCTCCATTGCAACCCTGCCACTCATACATACAGCTCTCACATGTGCTGCTGAAAACATACAAGGTACTGCAAAAAGTTTGTGAAAAAATAGAATGAAAAGATAATATAAATATATCCATGAACTTTATGAAGGTACCTCATATATACTCTGAAAATGCCAGTTCTAACACTATTCAGGATTTACAAAAAAAAGCAAGAATAAAACTTTTTAGGTCAAGAATCCTTTGAATTCTTACAAACTGCCACAAAAATATGCTAGATGTATGTTTAGGTTGCAGAATAATCGAGGAATAACTTATATAGTGTATTGTGAGAAAACATTCTAATTTATAGTTTTAAGAGAATATCTTGAAAGTAAATTTGATACAAACATTATGGAATATGAGGCATTCAAACATATTCTACATAAAAAGTTAATAATTATGTCATTATTGTGGTTTAAATACAAGTTAAAACACGGTAATGTTTCATTACTATTATAAAGGTATAAGGTAGCATTTTCTTCTAGTATAACAATAAATACATTTGAATTTCTCAATGTTGTATTTATATTGAGATTTACAAAAAGTTCAGGTATCTTGATATGAGTTTGTATGCTGAAATTACTAAATCTCTCTTTTCCGTTTGGTTTTTATAATGAAAAAAATATGAGACAGTTCTTAGCATATGATCTATATTAATATAGAAATATTGCTTATAATTCTTCTGCATTTCTACTATATTTCTATAATGTAGCATTACCTATTATTTTAACAATCAAAATAAGAAGAGCAATATTTCCAAAATGTACAGAGTCAGTATACACCTCACAATTAAGGGAGAAACTTAACTGTGCAACTGAGTTTTTCTCAGGAGTAAAATGCCAGGAGATGTTTGCTTTATTCATGCTAGAAAAAAAAAAATTACACTTTCTGGTTTAATTTAGGGTATCAACATAGAAAAACTCTAAAAAAAAAACTTTCAACAATCATAACATCTATAATTAACCACAATTCAGATTTTCCATCATAAATGGCTATTCAATTTTCCTATTACTCCGTGATGCTTTGAAGATGCCTGTGGAATATCAATTTAAGTAAATAACTCTAATTATGAGAAATAGTTTAAAATGCTTAAGTAATCCTGTAAATTAGCTTGTTATATGTACAAATGACCAGGAAAGTCAATGGCTAGAATTTAAGTAGTAAACGTGAAAAAATAAAAGACTCTCACAGATACATAATTAATGGCAGTGAACTGGCTTTTGATGGTATAAGTAAAAATAAGACTTTGTGAAATCATATGAATTTTCTGTCAATGATTTTTTCTTGGGGAAAAATAAATGATGCAGCAAAATTGAAAAAAAAAAGTGTTTTGTAATAAGCCTTGGTTTCATATATCTTATTTTTCAAACAATCTTTTACATGGAAGGAATATGTTATTGGTTTATTAAGACACACTAAGCAATAACTGTTAAAATTAACATTCAAAATTAATTTAAATATTTGACTCATTAATTTCAGCACTTGTGGTTTTGGGTGGGCATAAAACTTATATACTTATTCAAAGAATTAAAAATATGTAGCCACTCCAAGGATAATTTGGACTGGAAAATCTACTATATTTGACCTATAATTAAATGCAAGGTTAATTCAAAAATTTCATGAGAAAATAGAATTAAAAGATAACATGAATCTTTCCATGAACTTTTTGAAGTACCCTGATATAATCTATTAATTTTTACCTTTATCTTGTGCAATAATCCAAATCAATAATATGAGTAATTTTTCTAACAGTGACATTGTAGGTTCTATATCCCATATAATGTGGATGAAAATAAGCACTAAGCTATTCATAGATATTAAACTTATAATTAGAATCGACCACTACAAAGTAATCCTAGGACCCATATTGATAATTAAGACTGCCAAAATTAATATTTCTGATGGATTCTTTATAACACATACAAAATACTGCTCTTATTCTAGGCAACTTTTACCCCCAAGTATGTCAATATTTTAGGTGAAACTGACTGTGTTATTTCCTAAAATACTGATCATTATCATAGAATTTCTGTTGACAAAAATGTAAACTCTCTAAGGTTTTAGTTGTCAAACTCTCTAAGGTTTTTAATGCCTAGCTATTAAAAATGCTTCCGTATTTTGAATGTTTTAATGTTAGTTTTATTCATTAATTCACGGATTAACAAATATTTATTGAATATTGATAGCTAGAATTGCCAAATTAATATTCCCAATGTAATTCCTTATAAAACACATATGAAATACTTTTCTTATTCCCATTGCCTTTTTCCCCCAAATAGCTTGAATATCTCAGAATAGCTGGTTTCTTATTTAGAAGTTGTGTCCAAAGTGTCCAGAAGATCTAAGAGTCCAAAGAAAGTCTAAGTGACCAAAAGGTCCAGGCAGAAGCAGTTTGCTCTTTTATGACTTAGCTTTGGAAATCACACTGCTCATTTCTGTCATACTCAATTGTTTGAAGTAGTCACAAGGTCACACAGATTCTCAAGAGGGTAATTAGATGCCACTTTCATTTGGGGAATGGTAAATTCATGCTGTAGAAGATCATGAAGGACAGGGGATGTCACTGGGGCCATCTTTGGAAAATACAATTCAGCCACATGAATACAACCAATTTAAAACTAGAATATAAGAAGAAGAGCTGTGTGTGAGAGTCGGTGGCACGCTTCTTATCAGTTCTCCAGACAAGATGAGAGAGACGGGGGAAAGTATAGCAGGGTGAGTTAATTGCTCATAAAAACATAAAAACAGGAGAGTCTAGAACTTGAATGATTATCATCAGTTCCTTAAGATAACTCTCAGGGTTGTTTATGATGATGGGGGGCTTTGAGAAGTTTGCAAAAAATGACTCTAATTTAACATTTGTTTCAAGTCATTAAGATTTAAGTAACTGGGGAACATTGATGGACACGAAATATTTTTAAAGTCTTGAAATTACATTAGAAAAGCAGAAAAAGATTGTGTGGGAATTTTAGAGAGCATCCAGGGAGTTTTAACTATAGCGTTTTTTTCTGGAAAAAGACAATCATAGTGTGTACATCACTACAGAAAAGCAATTGTCTTCAAAACCAGAGATTATGGAGACAGTATTGGCTAAATCTTAGTTTTGAACAGAGACTGAAAAAATGAAAAAAAAAAAAAAAAAGGAAAGAAAAGAAAAGAAGGAGAGAAGAAAAAAAAGAAAGAAAAATTGATCTTTGAGAATAATGATTTGTCAGCAGCAAAAAATTCTAATAAATATTAGATGAATGTTTATGTAACCCAAATATAAAAAGGAAAAATAATAACTTTGTTCATAAAGCCCTATTCTAATTTTAAACTATTTCCTGCATTATTAATGTTTGATCATATATTCCTTTTGAAACCTAGTTTCAAGAAATTTAAACTAAAATCTTCACTCAAAAGAAACCAACAAAATATTATGTATAATATGAATATCTGGAGTGTGTGCATATAAATTAAATACAATATACATAAATGAAGGAGAAAGAGACACAAGCAAGACAAAGTAATATTTGCCCTGAGTCTCCCACAATGTCATCCACAACCAAATGAGCTAACCAGCCAGCTCCCAAATCTTTTTATCTAATATCTTTTCAATACATGTTGTTAATCTACCTACGTGGGTTTTTTGGTATGTTTGCTTTAACTTACTGGGATTCAGAGAAAATGTATTCCTTTGAAATTTAAATTCTAAGCTCCTGAACTTTATAATGATTTTTCAGATCCTCTTCAAAATCTTATAATACATGAGAATATAAAAAAAATAGTAGGCTAACATCCATTAGGGTAAATATGCATATATATGACCCACTGTGCTCACTAAATTATTTTCCTAGTGTTTCAACAGAACTCTCTCTTCCCCACCATGCCTGAGTCTATTAAAACAGAAAGATTAAATTTCTGACTGAGACATAAAGATGACAATGTATATTTACTGAGAGGCAGGAAAGAAGAAAGGGGATGTGCAGGGGGAAATTCAAGAAACCTGGCTGGAAGCAAGTTGGATAATGAGGATTCAGTCCTCTTACTAGCAGGAAGAACCACAGGTCAGTGGAGATCAGCCTACCACCCTCCGAACATCTGATATGACCAACACATCTTTGCTTCAAAGACTTATGTCCAAATGACCCATTTTAAATGGTTATTCTGCAGCCAAAATGGCCTCAGCACTCCTGAACCCCTTGAATTGAAGATGGGAGAATGAAAACTTTTAGGTATATATTTAATTGAGGTAATGAAGGAACCACATTAAACTACTTTAAAATTATTCACTTAACTGGGTAAGTGAATCATATCACATCCGTTCTATTGCAGTTAATCCAGATATCATAAAACTGTAACATTGTAATATGTAACAAAATATATTTTATTTTGGAGTGAGAGAATGTTATCATATTTACAAATCTTATGTAATATGCAAACTGTGATCAAAATCTGTTAAATGCAAAAAGGCTGTTTAAAAAATTCTACTTATTTTAAAAGAAAAAAAAAAGGATAAATGGCTGTTCTACTTTAAATTTGTTAATTGGAAGTTTCCCGAATGATAATTTGGGTAACAATTCCCCAAGTGAAGCAATTAATAATTACTTAAAGGGGCTCATACTCTCCTACCTATGATTTTGAAAGCATCTAATTAACTTCTTGTGCTTCTTTATTTAGATTTCCCTTCTCAATGTAACAATATAATGCTTCTGCTCAAAATGCAGTAAGACAGATAAGCTGATGACAACCTAAGACCTTGACTGTCTCTGCATATTATCCACTTTACTTTTGAGTAAGTATCCACTATTCAAACTCCACATCTGGAATTTTTCTGCTAGAAAATAATAAGCTACAGAACTAATTCATTTTCCTTTTCTCTCTTTAATTCATGGAATATCATCAGTCTATAAGGCCCCATTGCTTGTTGGAATAATACTGCCCCCATATTCCCGGCTAACTTAAAGAATTCTCTCTTTGGAAGCAGTTAAAAAATACATAATCACAAATTTATTTGAAAATCTACATTCCCATGTGAAAATATACTCTTTGTTATTATATAATATATATGTAATATTATTTGTATATAACATTTATATAATATTATTATAGAAAAATTCTTAATGCTGGCTATTTGTCCATAATTTGCATTTTTAAGTTTGACAATGTTTATTTCTATTCTATTTTGATCTCTATTTGAGACACAGTAAGGCTAGGCCTGTGAACAAAACTGACTCCATTTTCCCTGCAGAGGACACTTTGTTAACTTTTCCACTCCTCAGTCATGAGACTCCCTGGGGCAAATGATCACCGCATGGCCACCCTGGTAAAATAGAATGAAATGAGAGAACAGAAATTCACTGAGTTGTAAATTCCCCAAGGCTTGTTTACCATAATTGTAGAAATTAAGTTGCAGATTAACCTTAAGACCCCTTTAGGAATTCCCTCATGAGTGCAAACCTTCAAGGTGACTGCTACAATGATCCTCCTGGCGTGAGGATGATGAACACTACCTCCATCTTGGACCTAACAAGTGCAAGGACCAAAACCTTAGCTGAGCACACACCCACGATGCAACCGGGAAGAGCAGAATGGACCACCTCCAAAGACGCTAGCCTTTACCCCTTAACTCCTTTCCCTATAATAGACCCTGAACAGCTTCCCTCAGGAGGCTAGCTTTACTATAGCTCCTCCTGTTATGCAAGTCTATCTCCTCTTTTAATAAAGCATTGCTTGGTTTACTGATGGGTGGTGCATTGTTCATTTCTATGATTTGGGGACTGAAGAGCTTAATTCGGTGATATATTGAAACCTCTTCCCTTTTCTGTAACAGAAGTATCTTTGCCACCTTAAAAGAAAAACAAAACTGTTTTATGCAGTCATCAAAGGTTAAAAAACAAACTGTATTCTTGAGAAGTCAAGGCAAATTTGCAAGGGTATTTTACTCCTCAAGACAGACTTTATCAAAGATAATTTGTAAAAAAATATTTTTTGTCACCATGAATAAATCTAAAAATTACATTTTTATTCTATTCATGAATATGTGTACACTGTCTAGCCCACTGTCACACAATCCTTCAACTCGCAGAATTCCCCCTTCTTTATCTCAGTAATTCCTACTGACCCTGGGGCACACACAGTAGGTGTTCATTCTCAAGTAGAGGTTCTTCAGGAGTACCTCCATCACATCTTTCCCCTAGACGTTGACTTCAGCCATTTTAAGGAAGTCTTCTGGCTGACATGGACATTAGCAGCAGCAGAATTTTACTTTCATGAGCCTATTTACCAGCTTAATGACAGAGAAATTGATATGCAAAGCTTAGTGAGACAATATTAAATCTACCAACCCTATTTTTCCTGTGATTTTGTAAGTGCCTAATTTAATTATGAAATCATATCTGCTTGAAGGATGGATTTTTTGTTGTTGTTTTACCTGAAGGAATATAGTTACAGATACAGTTGCATTCATTCTTCTTTCTGGATCCTGCAGGCTTTCCCTCTAAGTAATTTCCTTGTATGCATAAATGAGACACACAATGGCCTTACCATTCCTCACACCTACAGCTATTGTTTACCTCATGGCCTCTAATTGCTGGGGTTTCCTTCTTTGTTTGGGTGCCGCTCTCAGTGGGATGGAATCATGGCTGAATCCCCACTGCCTTCCACATGGTGCAACACATAGGAGCATGTAGGAAAAGGACTCCTCTGCCATGTCCAATACTGAAAACTCAAGCTTCTTTTTTTGAGTGCTCTATTTAAACTGCACTCACTTTTTTGTACCTCTCTTTATTTTTCTTCTTTAAGAAAAAAAGGTTTTGTGTCTCAGAAAATTAAAAATGAGAGACATATCTTATCTACACTTAGTAGAAACGAATAGACACAAACCATCCACGAGTAAACCAAGTTCAACCTCTCCTTCTCCAAGGCAAATAAGGATAGATGCTGAAAGGGTACTTTATGCCTCATAAACTCTGCTTTTTCCAAAAAGATGATTCCTGATTCTGTGAAGTTTTACAAAAATTTTTCTGTATAAGTTTTTTGTTGTTGTTGTTATGTTTTTGTTTGTTTTTTGTTTAATTTCCTTCAATTAACTTGTCTCACTGAGTGGAATTTGGTAACAAAAAAAAAAAACACTTTTTTTTCCCTTTTCTTGGATATAGATTTTTGCAGCTGGACAGTACTGGGATCTGAACCCTTGATCTTGTTGTTATCAGATTTTTTTAAATGGACTGAATCTTTTGCAGCACTGTGGCAAATCTCACCACCCGCTGGACCCAAGTGGTTAATGGATCTTGGTTATGCAACAAGGGGCTCACCCAGTGTATTTACAATGCCTCCTGGGCAGAAGACACTTGCATAGCTGTGTCTGTTGTACCCACAGTACACTGGTATCCCAGGGAAAGTTTATTCCAAACTTGGAGCGCCCCCAAAACCCAAAATAAGCAGACCTGAAACAAGCGGGACACAGGGGCGGCTACGGTGGCCATCAGCTCCCTCTTGAGAGTTATTGGAGCGGGTACTGGGACCGCCGGAATAGCCTTGGCACATCAACAGGTAGCTTCCCTTAGGGAGACAGTGGACGTAGATCTTGGCCACTTGGAGGTGTCTGTATCACATTTAAAAATATCGCTAACATCACTTTCTGAAGTTGTTTTACAGAATCAACGCGGACTAGACCTGTTGTTCTTACAGCAAGGAGGATTATGCGCTGCCCTCAAAGAAGAGTGCTGCTTCTATGCCGACCACTCTGGAGTGGTCAAGGATTCCCTAGCTAAGCTTAGACAAGGATTAGAAAAGCAAAAAAAAAAATAAAAAAAAGAATGCGAAGCCAATAGTAATTGGTTCCAAAGCTGGCTTTCAAGTTCCCCATGGCTCACCACCCTGCTGTCCTCCCTGGCAGGCCTCCTAACCATTTTCCTTGCTCTTATCATCCTGGGACCCTATGCTATCTGCCAGATTGTGGCCCATATAAGGCGAAACACCATTTCTCTCATAATGCTCACCCAGGTGGTAGAGGAGGTGGCCCATAATGAAAGCCCTGACAGCCTCTGGGTCAATATGGCCCTTTAAAAAACAACACCAAGTTATAAGTCTCTGTCCCGCCCCTGCTTGGCTGGAGAGTCAATGATGGGTAAGATTTCCAGAGGGAAACAACCTAAGACAGGCACAGCCACCAGAGGGAATGGAGGCAAGGCTGGGAAGGTAGCCTCCTCCAGCTGCCTTATTAAAACAAAAAGGGGAGATGTCGGGCCTTAAAAACTAACGCCACCTTAAGTGACATTACAAGTGGCGCCATTATGGGCCCACAACGGCGTATTAACGTGGCAGCCTAAGACGGCGCCAGGAGGAAGCAGGGTGGGGTTGTCTGCAGGATCCTTGCATTAGCCCTTATTGGCCAAATACGATCTTCTGTGCTCGTGAACACTGCATGGTTGCAATAGCTAAGCATTGAAACAGGATGGGTGCTCTTGTAACCTTTAAGCTGATTAGAGGATGTAAAAACCTCCCTTCCCCATTTGCTTTTTTTTTTTCTTTTTTGTGGCATGTAAGGGGATCGCAACCCTTTGCTTGGTGTCGTCTGCCTCGCACTCAGCCAGTGAGCGCACCGGCCATCCCTATGTAGGATCCGAACCTGCGCAGGAGCGCCGCTGTGCTCCCAGAGCTGCACTGTCCCAAGTGAGCCACGGGGTTGGCCCCCCCATTTCCCTTTAAAAGCAAGTGCTTATGTGATAATAAACAGAACTGCTCAACAGAACCCCCACCGCTTCTGAGTGTTCTTTAACAGGCTGGTTGGGGTCAGCGGCTGTGCTCAACTCTCTTCGCGGCTCTCTTCCTCCATCTCCTCCCAAAGGGGATTGGGGAAAGAGGAATCTGGGCAATCTGCCAGCCCACCAGAAGGGACACCAAGGGAGGGACTGATAGCAAGGCAAGGGCTGTTTGGGTCAGCCGGTGGCAGACCCGACAGCGAGGATGCAGAGAAAAGGGGAACCCTCTTACACTGTTGGTGGAACTTTAAATTGGTGCAGCCATTATGGAAAATGGTATGGTGGTTCCTCAAACAACTACAGATAGAACTACCATACAATCCAGCAATTCCACTGCTGGGTATATATCCACAGGAATGGAGATCATCATATTGAAGAGATACCTGCCCTCCTGTGTTTATCATAGCTCTATTTACAATATCCAAGAGTTGGAACTAACTTAAATATCCATCATTGGATGACTTGATGAGGAAATGTGGCATATTTGCACAATGGAATATTACTAGAACAAATAAAAAAATGAAAATCTGCCATTTGCAGCAACATTGATGAACTTGGAGAAAATTATGTTAAGTGAAATAAGCCAGAAAAGAGAAATATTGCATGTCCTCACTCTCAAGCACGAGCAATAAATAAATAAATAAATAAATAAAAATAAAAAAAGACAGACAGAAAGAAAGATAAAACAATCACAGTAATACGCTGAAATTTCAAAAGGAGAGAACAGAACTGAGGTTACCAGAAGTGCGGAAAGGGGAGGGAGATAAGAGAGGAATTGGTAAAGGGCCAGGAAAAATGAGTATACTGTATAATATTGAATATACTAATTATCCTGATTTGAGCATCACATATTGCACACAGGTATTGACATTTAAATCTCTACTCCGCAGATATGTACAACCAACCATGATTAAATTAAAGAAAAAAGTGTTGGGATTGTGATTTCAATAGCATTGATTTATCTGGACAGATTGTCTTTTTTTATATAGTGAGCCTTTTAAATGATAAATGTTTTATCATTTTATAAATTGAAGAATTCAAAAATAGAATATTCCTTAATATGACTCGATAGCATATTCATTCAATACTATGTAGATTATATTCCTTTACTATTTCAAGTACATATTCATTTAACGTATACTTGTACTGCATTTAACTACTATTTTAGTAGTGAAAATGATCCTAAATATAAAATTTTTTATGAATGCATTCTTCATAAGAATAGGATATATTAATGAATTTGACCTTTTTTAAATCTCTCAGCATTCTCCTTTGTTTGGCCCTCCGTGCCCTCAGTTGCTGTCCCCTCTGGAACCCTCCTCCCCAGTCATGCACTAGGTTATTTCTCTTTACCTTTTGTTCTGTCTCACTTTTTTGGAGCTATACCAGCAGGTGGCTAGGGCAAAAAATATTTGAACCATCATTAAAATAAACTAATAAAAGAAATGGAAACTACTGCCTAAAATCAACAAGTTAAAAAAAGAAATCAGTTTATCTCTGGGCAAAATTTGCCATTCAGAAAAAAAACAAGAACCTGTAGCAAATATGGTTAGATGTAAAAAGTTGGTAAATCTGGATGATGAGCCCATATGTGTTTCCTATGTTCTATAAACGTCCACCTATTTTAAACATTTTATCATAGAAACTGTGTTAATGTTATAGGGACAGAGGCTAAGAGCGTGAATTAGTATCATGGTGCCATGAAATCAAAGATAAACCTTTGGCTGATGGGCCAGTTTTTGAAATTATATTGTTTTTTCCACGAAGGAAATACCCTATTTGAGCTCGCAATTGAAGATTAGTTCAAATAGAACTACTTAGATAAGGAAAGAATAGTCATATCAAGGCCTCAAATCCCCTTACCTCACTAACTTTGTCAGTATTTGTATTGAATATCTTTTCACATTTATTTTATAAGATATACTTTTTCATTTAGTTTTTAAATTCTTATATTTAAAATCAATAGACAGCCTCACAAAATAGCATGTATAAGTTAAGTGGATGTGTATATATGAGTGTGTGTATATGAATATTTATGTGATCATACTGTAAAAAAATGCCCAGCCTATTGCTTCATCTACCTATTGCCCACTTCCCTCCCACACAGGTAACCACTGTTATTACTGTTTTGTGTGTATCTTTCTCTCTAGAATTTCTTTATACATGTACAAGTGAGTATAATGTAATATGTATATACGCATTATGTAGCTATACATATTTCCCAGTCTCACTAACATTATTAAAAAGTAGCATGCTATACTGATAATTTTATAATTTCATGGGTTAACAGTAGAGACAGAGATCTTTACATTTTAGTGCCTAAGGCACTGCCCCATTTTGGGGGGAGCTGTTTTATATTCTATCATATGGATTTGTGAAGATTTATTTAACCTGTTCTTAACTGATGCAGTTTAGGAGGATTTCAAAATTTTGCAAGTCAAACAATGTTTAATGAATTACTGAGTATATCTGTATATCGTATCCACATTGAATCATTTCCTATCACTGAGTATAATAGTATATAAGAATCTATCCCTGGAAGCTAAATTCCAATAAGTGGAATTACCTGCTCAAAGTGTGCTTACTTTTGCAGACACTGCAAAACTAATCTCCACCAACACCACATAAATTATATTTTTCCACAGACTTGCGATGCAGTATGAGATCAAGTTTTTGATTTGTGATTGTTATAGCTAAAAAGTAACTGAATAGTTTAATTTGCCTTTTAAATTATTACCAAGATGAAAAATCTTTTCATACACCGAGGAAGCATTTTTATATCATTAGCTGCAAAATAGTGTTTGCGTCAGCTGCAAATAATTTGATTGATAGTTTGGTTTTATTTGAATCTAATTTTGGATACTCAATGTAACAAAAGGAATATCACTTTATGATATGTGTTGCAGGATTATCCTGGCTTATTATTTGTTTTTGGTTTTATATATGGTTATCATTGACCTGGAGAAGACTGTTGTTATGTAGTTGATTTTTTTTTTATTTTATGAATTCTAGAGTATTAGTCATACTTAACATATACACGGGGCAAAGCCTCCTCATTTCTATTTCCTGATTTTCTGTATAACTTATTTTATATTTCTAGTACTTTTTTTCTCCAGGCAATTTCCACACATACTTCAATTAGCAGACGTTTCCTTCATAAATAAAGCTTCTTGGCTGTTTTGTTTAAGTAGTGAATGCTTCTTTGTATGTATTATAGTAGAGAGTTTATAAGATACACACCTTCTCTGACTTTCTGACAAAAATTCAACTATGAAAAGTAAAAATCGAATTATTTTCATGGTGTGCACTTTATAACTTTATCTCATTTGCTTTGTGTACAAAAGTACATTTTTTCACACACAATTATAGCTTGTATATACAAGTGAACTTCCCGAATTGGCACATGCACAATCTTTTAGAAAATTCTGTATATTTATAATGCATTTTACTTGATTAACTCATGATTTTTTCAGTTTATCTATTATATCTATTAACTATTTGATTCTCATCATAACCTTGAAGCAATTATCAACAAGAATATTTAACATCCTATCAATAGATAAATACACTGAGGCAAAAATAATTTGTATGGCCAGCTTAAAGTAACTGGGATTTTCATCAAATATTATTCAAATGTTTTTCCTCTAAACTCCAAAGTCTTTCTAAAAAAAACGTGACATTAAGACTACTGTACGTAAAAAAAAAAAAAAAAAATAACATCCTCTTTTTTACTTACCAAAGACAGTGGTTACTTTTTCTAAGTCTAAAATGACAGAAGTGGTCTCTGTTTACACACATACTTGTACCAGGGGGGTTGGGGGGTGGAATTTTGTTCTTATAAATATTTTAATTCCAATGACTAGCATGAAATATTATTGTAATCTTTTCTTCATTTAATTTTTTAACAAAAAGAATAAAATATAAAACACAGTACTTTTATACATGTATATACCATCTATTTCTTTTGCAACATGAATTCTTTTTGCAATTTAATGAAACCAGAATAGTCATCCCAAAGGTGTTGACGGTACTGTATGAAATCTATAGAATTTCTTCATTTATTTTTAAACATAAAATTGTAAAAAGAATTCAAACAATGTACTTATGTTGCCTATGAAAGAGGTTATATTTTGAAGCTGAAAGTCTTCATGTTTTATTCTGTTTTAGGTAAATAAAGTGATACAGAGTGAGTGACTAATTGTACTGTCTTCCATACGAGCAAATAATATAAGTAACATTTATCAACTTATTTCAAGCACTGTTCTAAGTGCTCTCTTTGTACTAATTTATTTAAGGTTCATAGCAATCCCTTAAATTAAATCCTATCATTACGGCTTTCTTACAGATAAGAAAATGGGGACACAATATGTTAAGTACTTGTCCAAAGCCAGTGAATGAAGACAGCTGGGATGTAAGCTACTACAGCCGCTGCCCTTCTGGAACTGGTGGACAGGATTCATCCCATGACTCTGCACAGCTGGCGTAGGCTATTCACTACATATTTGCATCATGGGTGCCATAAGCTCCCCTTGAAACTTGTCTCAATCTTTTTCACTGTTTGTGACATAATATGCTATCCTACTTATACGATAATGTTGTTGGTGACTGACAGTAAAACATGCACTTCAAGTTGTTTTCCTAAGATTGACGATATATCATTACTGATCTTACTTTTAAGTCATTGATTTTCACCAATGTTGCAACCATATAGCAGGAATTAATGTCATGTGTAGTACAGCATTGTTTGCTGGAAGTCATTCTGTCTTATGTATGAACTAAAAAAAATTAAAAACTTAGTGTTTAAGCATCAAATAGAAAAAACTATATTAGAAATTGTTTAAAACAAGTTTTAATGATAGCCCTTATCTTTACAGATGTGGTGACATAGGCTCCAAAGTGTAGCTTTGCTGAAACTGTTTTTCTTTTACCTTTTCTGCGTTTTTTTTTCATTTTTATTAAAGTAAGTACTTAAAATAATAAGTTTTACTCTACTACATGGAAAATGAAACCATGAAAATTTTATTTACAGTTTTTTCTTTTCTTTTATTTTATGCGATGCTTACAGAATGTTTTAGCAGTGACAAGTTAAAGATTTCCTCAAATAAATTTGGAATTAGAACTGATTTACTCTAGCTATATATTTTGAATTACACAGGCAATATGTTTCAGGATATAGATATATATTGCCATTGCAATATGAAAACAGATTGCTTATTTTACCAAGGCAGAATTATTTTGCTTTAGAGAAAGAATATTAAATTCCATGAATGTTTGTTGCACCTACATTTCTACATTGAAGAAAGTGCTTCTCCCAAATGTCTTAAACTAAAATGAAATAAAATTCTAGTAGTTCTTCACATAAGGTACCCCTAATCATCAGAACCTGTTCTGAGCTTTGGCCTCCTGCTCTGTACTTCAGGTGAATAACCTACCTACCAGCTCTATCACATGGCAATATCCTGATATATACATAAGGAGGGGACAAGGGTCAAATCTTAAAAACAGATCATCCTTCATAATAGTACTGAATTATCTCAAATTCTGATTGGGTCATAATGCCTGAAGCATTGCCTGCTTTCTTTGTTCCTTTTCTATAATTTCACTATCAGTCCTTGACTACACTAGTTTACTTAATTCTGTGAACAATCCGATGAGATGAATATTGTTTCTCTTTATTTCACAAAAGATGAAACGGGATCATTTGAGCATTAGCAGAGTTAGTAAATGTCCTTAACCTCCACCTTTCTTATCTTTCCATGATGGTTTGCCTGACAATAATCATAACAAATATTTATTTTTATCTACTTTGTTGAAGTAAATAATGTAATAACAAAAATACAGCTGTAAATTCCAATTCTTCAAAAAAATCATTGTCTATTAATTTACTACTTGCTTTTATAGAAAATATTATAAGCAAAATGTAAAACAATTTTTTGGAACTCAAATATACATATAAATGATGTAAATAACCCATAATGTGCTGAAGCTGGCTTGTACTGGCTCATGAAAGGTGACTTAAATTTTCAGAGATTTTATGAGTGCATTTTAATACAACCATTATGAAAAATTAAATTATTTAAACATACAATTATATGTGATTAAAAACAAAAGTGGTAAATACTCAAAACTCATCAATGTCTCCTGTTTGCTATGTTAACTGTGATTTATGTTCTTAAGGTTATTTGTTTATTATAACTGTATGGTAAAATACTAAACAATAGTGCTACTGCACCTCTCCTCCCAGCTCTGTATTAAGTGACATCACGTTTGTAGATTGAAATCAGCCATAATGGGGCTATTTATACTATGGGATTTGACAAACACTGAAAATTAAGGCTTGATTCATTGTTTTGTTGATTTCCTAGATTTAAGAAAGCAATGGGAAAGTGTAAATAATGCAGATTAAATTTAAAAAGCTGCCATGTCTGTAATCATTACATTGTGAATAGCACACACACAAATGAAAAAATATGCTCCTAGTAATCAAACATTATCATTTGATTCAGCAAAGCACCCATCTATATCATTGACAAATGAGTGAATTTCTAAAACACCTTTTTTGTTTCACTCTCATCTTACTTGCTAAATAAGCAGAATTATCAACTAACATTCATATCAAAAACACACTTGTTCATCGATGATACAAATGACTTCTGTGCTGATCTGAATAGTGGTCAAGCATTTATTTGCAGTTGGATTTTATCAAATCATGTTCAAATTGCAAACATAAGTTTGCTGCACATACAAGAGGTTGGTAAAATTCAATAAAAGCATTCTGTAAAAATCAATTGGCTGTATGGAATCACAAGAGGCTATTGTATTTTTTATTATTATTTGTAATGTATCTCATATATCCTTTATCTCAGTAGAAAATATAAACTTATACAATTTTTTCAGAGTTTATTGTTAAACATTTACCAGCACACTACTGCCAAAAATTCACTCAGTAAAGGCTAGAATATAGGAAAGACATACACAGTTTAGAAAATCTTAATAAAAATATTCCTAGAGTATAAGGCAAAATAAAATTATAATTTTCTATCATCAATCAACAATAATTTAATAATAAAAAACAGACAAAATAAAGATGTTTACATTTATTTCAAGAGCAGACTTTTTTGTTTGTTTTTGTTTTCTTTTTAAGAACTTTCTTTGTGATAGGCCGCTTCATGATATGGCTCCTAAAGATCTCTGATTCCTGGCATTCAGGCCCATGTGTAATACCGTCCCAATTACTATTACTTTCACCTAGTGACTTTTTTCTAATGAATATTGCAAAAGTAATAGGATGCCTTGTCTGAAACTATATTACAAAAGACTAACTTTTCTTCCTTCACCCTTTCTCTATTTGGCTATTCTTGGGTGCTTTTTCTGATAAACTAACTTGCCATGTTGTGAGCTGTCCTATAGAGACTGTCATTGAAAGTAACTGAGAACACCTAATGACCAAGAGCCAGTAGAAACTAGTGCCAACAGTCCAACAACCCTCAATCAATTGAATCCTGCCCACAATTATGTAAGTGTTGGGGTGCAGAAAGCTGTTACTGCTAAATATGGTGCTTTGACGTGCTGAAATGAAAAAGCAGTCTCAAGGTCTCTCTAATCTCCACCAACCCCATCTCTCAATCCTCTGTCACACTCCAAAGAACAGGATAAAGCTGTTCCCTTATCTGCCTAAAGTCTGGACCTGACAAAGAAAATGAGTCAGTTACTCTGGTCTTTTCCCTGAGTGTTCATTAACTTAACTCATATCACAGGAAGAAAGGCTGGAGTCTGTCAAGACACCTGAACACACCTTTGACACGGGCCATTATCTTTTATTTCGGTCCTATTCAGTATTTGGAAGAAAATCACCTACTAGTAATTGTCTGCTCTGCAGGCCAAGCAGACTTTGTCCCAGGCCATTGTATATTCTCTAGTCCACTGAGTGCCTCTAAAACTCATTTGATTCTGCACCCCTCATCTCTCCTTTCCTTATGAAGAGGGGTATATAAGCTCTGTACCCCACTGGAAAATTGGGACTTATTCTTTTGATTGACCCATGCATTTGCCCTTCCCAGCATGTTAAAATAATTACATGTTATGCTTTTTCTCCTTATTGACCTCTGTTTATTAACTGAGTTTTTGAGAACCTTTGGTCCCTACATAACTGAGCTCGGAAGCAGATCATTTCCCAACCAAAACTTCAGATGAGACCCCAGCCTTGGTGGACACTTTACAGCCTGTGAGAGATACTGCGGAGAGGTCCCTGCTAATACTCGCCCAGATTCCTGACTTACAGAAACTTGGAAATAATCAATTTTGTTGTTTTAAGTCACTAGACTTCGGGATACTTTGTTATTCAGTAGTATGTACATAGCACAAGCATAATAAATAATAAAATTACACTGTTTAATTTTCATAAGATTCTGTTAAATTACATTATTTTTTACTAGATTTAGTGTGGTATTTATTCTCTTATAAGCTTGTGGAAGACATTCGGGTATAGTAGAGAAAGAAGATATCAACTGAAAAAGTAATTAGAAACAGAGAAAAAATAATATTTAGGTCTTTCTCATTTACTTCATATACTTTCAAAGGAGGAGTTTTTTGCTGCTTCAATTTCATGTCTTCAGCCTTTAAATAACCAGGGCACTTAGAATATAAGCATTTAAATTTTAGGCTTTCAATAAAAAGATGATTTGCATTAGCTTCTTTAAAAATTTACAAGGAAATATTTGCCTTTTAAAAGTTTTCTATATTTTTCATTTGCACAGAGAGCAGTAAATATAATTTAGCTATATTTAATTTTTACTGTAGCTTAATCCTATTTAATTTTTAACTAATTACTTATTCTTGTGAATACTCTTCACTGAGAATCCGTGAAGACCACTGGATTAGTCAGGATAAAGTAAATGAAAGACTAAATCCCTTGTTTTTAAGTAACTCACCAAATGAAATAGAAATATACAAAAAAATTAAATGACAATTTAATTATATGGAAATGACAGTAAACAAAAATAATTCACAAAGTTTATATGTATATAATACCATGGCACTTTGGTTTATTAAGAGTGAAGTTAAGGGACTGTATGAGAGGTCTTCAAAAAGTATACAGAAAGATTTATATTACCTCTTAATTCTATTTTTCCAAGAACTTTTTAAGTACCTTCGTGCTTTCAATTTATACAGACCTAGCCTCCAATGCTGGCTCTGTGATTTTGTGCAAGCTTCTTTTCCACTCTATGTCTGAGTATGTCTTCCTCTGTAAAATGGGGATAATAGTGCCTACCTGTAGGTATGTTGAATATAAAAAGCTGAATACACTGCCTATCACTTAGGAAGTACTCACACCTTTAAATAACAAAATTATTTCTATTTAACATATAAATTATTAATTCCCAATAAAAAAAACCAACCTGACATTTCTTATAGTTTCGGCAATAATTTTTAAACAGGCAAATAATTTTTATAGAGTTAATGCCATAAAATATGCAATGTTATATTGTCTCTTTATTACTCACTTCATCCATTTACACAGTCTTAGAAATTTACGGATCTGCATGAGAAAGATAAATTTGGTCCTGAGGCAGGAGATGTATTGACTATTCATTGTGATTGAAGAACTTTGTAGTGTTTCAAATCTCCATATAAACCCTGATTATAATTTGACATTTTAAAGGCCCCATTCATACTGCACAGAATTTCACTGAATTAGTAATTCATATCATATTAATAAAAATTAAGATTGTGTTCTAATTTCAAATTTCAAGTTCACTACAGAAAAAAAAAAAAATGTATGTATATGTATACATGCATCACGTAGTTTTCGTACCAGAACATAAAGTTTCAGTTCTGCATATTTAGAAGATAACTTTATTTCAAATTTAATATTATTAAATATGGCAAAATGGTAGGAAGACTACTGTCAATGAGATGAATTATTTTATTTACATACTGTTTCTTCTAGTCTGTTCTTTACTACTTCTTTATCAATGGCTATACTCATTTAAGAACATGAACAAGAAATCCAAAATTAATTTTATATTGTTTTAGCCTATCTCTATGACTGTTTCCTTTTTCTTAAACTGTGCTTTATAAATGAATAAATAACATTTTGTTCTTAATTTATGAAGAAAAATTATTTTGAAAATCATATGGATATTAGTTAAAATTTTACTAAGTTCTTTAAATATGTTTTCATCCTCCATGGTCAGATTGTGTGCATGTGTGTGTTTGTGTTTATGTTTTATTTTTGTTTGTTGTGTAACTTGTTCTTTTCATATGTCTTTTGACTATTACTCACCTAAACATATTAAGTCATAAAGACTGTAAAGTAGCTACTTTTATGAGGAAGTTTGTTCGCGAGTCTGTTTGCAAGGCAGGTCTTTTCTTGGGTTCGGATTCCATACAATGGGATAGGCAAGACTTGACTTTAGTTTGAATGGCTATTCCCCCATATAACAGAAGGAAAATTAAAAAGGTTATATACTGAGTTTTAACCTGCACACTACACTCTCTCCCTTAACAAAAATATTTTTTGTTTATTTAGAAAAGAGTTCATGAAAACAGGGCTCTTAACCTGTGTGTTTTATGCTGGGATTAGGGGGAAGGGGAGATGTCAATGGGCTGTCCTTCTACATAAAAAGACTGAAAAGTCACCTGAGAAAGCATGAAATCTTCTAGTAAATAACAACATATGGCTGACAGTAAAGTCCTTATTTGTAAAACTGAAGCCCGAACACAGTGGTATATTATCATCAAAATGTTAAGGAAACAAACCCCAAAAAACTGCAAAATTAGAATTCGGAATTCTGGAAATATGACTATCAAAAATGGGTCCAAATAATTTAAAATTTCAGCTTAAAAAAATTAAGAAAGTAATACAGAGATTAGCTAATAAAACTCTAAAATGTGTAGTGCAGCTATATATTTTGTGATAGAAAAATAAATAATGATTAAAAAAAGAAAATTGGTAAACATATGAGTAAGTTTACATAAAAATTGAATGTAAATAAAATTGCAACAGTAAAAAGGTTTAATATATGGAGTTAGCCTTTGTGATTGCCTATGGACAGTCTTAGAGGTTTAAACACAGGATTTGAGCCTGGAGCCAGACTTCTCAATCACTACTGATCCCATGGGCCTTTAATGTGTAATAAAGGAATACTATGAACAAATCTGTGCCCACAAATTTGATGACATAAATGAAGTTAATACAACTATTTATGAAAAGAATTTGAAGTCAGACCAGAAAACATAAAAATTATCCTACGAATCCTTGCAATCAAATAACTTTAGTATGATATAGTAGTGAATTATTGCAGTTATTTTTATTAAATTTGAATGTAGATTTCTAACTATTATACCCCCAATAGTATAGATAGTAAGAAATGGTTATTAATATATATAGCAGTTAAACATACAAACTTACACAACATTTCTAGAAGCCCATGCTAATTTAAATTTTAAAATTATTAAAACTATTTGATGTGGTAGTTCTCTTTCTATAGTTCCCTAAATTTTTATGCTCTTTATCAGAAATGTATATAAATATAAATATAATATAAATATAAATACATACATTTTAGTTTCTAGCTGATGGCTACACATATTTTCAATATTATTTAAAAACTGAAAACAACCCAAATGCCTAAAAGTATAAATTACTTAAGTGTAGTAAAATCTATTCATATATTAGAATAAAATCTGTCTAATAAATTTAATTTTCAACCAAATTCGTATGACATGAAGCTTATTTATGAAAACAGGTTATAAAATAGAGATTTAATTATATTGCAAGTTAATAATCCAGAACCAAGACCGAAATGATACCCATCTAGAGGACAGTACAATGAAATATTAGAAACTCTAAAAATATGCTGGTTTGTAGTTTTATGTTCCCCTGATCCTCCATGGTTGATGCATAATTGTTTTTATATTTGTAAAATAATATCTTTTGTTATCTTGAACAAACCACAATTTCTCTTCCATGACTCATTTACACACATTCAAAACAAATGATTCAACTACAATATGATAACCTTCCAGGATTCTGGACCTTGTAAATAATATGCATGGTACGAGGAAGGTAATTAAACATCCTGGGGAACTCAAGTTTGGAGTAGAGTACTGACCTCAAATGAGTAAAGGCATTTTCAGAGTGACTGAGAACAAGTCTGATTTTGTGAATGCAGGACATGTAGTGAACCTGATGACCAGAGGCAGTACCAAAGACACCTCCCACCCCAGCACAGCTACCATGAGGCAGCCTAGCTATTTAGCAGCAGATGCCAAAAAGGGCAACGGAAGGAAAAAGGCCTCTCTTGTGTTATGAAAAATACATATGATCTGTGAGACATCATTTATCACTGTCAAATAAAAAGAGAAAGAGAAGAGACAAGCAGAATATCTTGTATTGATGGTGATGTTACAGTGAATGG
This sequence comes from Cynocephalus volans, assembly GCF_027409185.1. Taxonomy (NCBI): domain Eukaryota; kingdom Metazoa; phylum Chordata; class Mammalia; order Dermoptera; family Cynocephalidae; genus Cynocephalus; species Cynocephalus volans. The sequence continues at coordinate 6,852,406 of NC_084474.1, forward strand.
ACCATGAACAACTTAAGAGCCAATGTGACTGAGCTACCTAAATTTGACAATTTAAAATTTCAAAGTAGAAAAATGATTCTAATGTGTTAAGATCATATAAAATGAAGCACGCGCGCGCGCACACACACACACACACACACACACACACACATTTATTTACTTGAAAATTTTATACCAACACTTTCTTTTGCTTATCAGTGCTTATCTGTTCAAGACTGCTGCTTGCTATCTGTGTACCCAAAGTGCTTTCTCTGAATGGGGATTTTCTCTTTCTTATGTTAAGAACCATATCCCATATCGCCACTTTGCAGAAAAGTTGTTAGTTTATACAGTCCGTCAATGTTCATCACAGGGTGCAGAATGTTTATCTCTGTTTGAAGCTAAAAAAAAAAAGGGGTGGGGGTGGGGGCTGCTTATCTCCAAAACAGGGGACTTCAAAAATTTGTGGGAAAATCGAGTTAAAAGATGAAAACAAAAACATAAACTTTATTTCTCAACATAACCTCCACCAACTTCAAGACGCTTCCATGAGTAATGATACCAGCCATTTAGTTCATCCCTAAAGAACTGAGGGTCCCGGGAATTAACCATTTCAATGTAGCCTTTTAAAATTACTAACTGAAGAAAAAATGAGTGCCCTTTAAAGATTTTTTTAAGATTAAGAAACAAAAAGAAGTCAGAAGGAGACAAACCAAGACTGTAAGGTGGATGCCTAAAGATTTGCCATAAAAACTCTTGCAAAATTGCTCTCATTTGATGAGAGGAATGAGCAGGAGCATTGCTGTAGTGGGAAGGGCTCTGGTGCAGCTTTCCTGGGCATTTTTCTGTGAAAGCTTTGGCTAACTTTCTCCAAACATTCTCCTAATAAGCAGAAAGTTAAAAAGCAAAATGGCTTGAGCATCCCAAAAACTGTTGCCATAATCTTTGCTCTTGACCAGTCTGCTTTTGTTTGACTGGACTGCTTCCACCTCTTGGTATCCATTGAATTGATTGTGTTTTGCCTTCAGGACTGTGCTAGTTAAGCCTTGTTTCATCGCCTGTTACAATTCTTCAAAGAAATTCTTTAGGATTTTGATCCCACATGCTTAATTTCCCATTGAAAACTCTGCTCCTGTCTGCAGCTGATCTGGGTGCAACAGTTTTGGCACCCATTGGGCAGAAAATTTGCTTGACTGTAACTTTTATGTCAGAATTATGTAAGCTGAACCAATTGCGATGTCTATGGTGTGGGATATTATTTTTAATGTTAATTGTCTGTCTTCTTCGATTAGGGCACGAAGAAGATTATCTTCTTCCTCATAAATTGATGTCAATGATCTGCCACTATGAGCTTCGTCTTCAACATCATCTGATTCCTTCTTAAAATGGGTTATCCATTTGTAAACTGCTGATTTCTTTGGGGTCATACTTTGTGAACTTTTCATAAAGCATCAATGATTTAACCATTCTTTTGCTCAAGCTTCACCATAAATTTGATGTTTGTTCTTGCTTCAATTTTAGCAGAATTCCTGTTGCCCTGATAAGAGCTCTTTTCAAACTAATGTCTTATCCTTTTTAGTGCCTCAAACTAAATCCTGTTCAGACAAGTTACAAGTTAATACAAGTTTACTGTGGTGAAAAAAAGAGTTGCAATCCATGAATAGCTTTTTCATAATACATAATTTTTATAGACTTTTTGAGTACCTCTTGTACAACTTGAAAAATTATGGATGCTTGTTTTATTTGTTTTCCAAAGTTATCTCTGGCTTGCTCAGGGTGTATGCCTACTTTCTATCTTACATATTTTTGTATCTGTTTAACAAAAATATGTGTATTTTTTTCCCAAAGAAAAGGGGAGGATTATTTTTTAAATAGTTTTGGTGAGAAAAAAACAATATTGGTTGGTATTCTAACCAAAAACAAAATTCTTCTTTGCACAGACACAAAACTGCAATAACACATCCTTAAAAAGTAGAACCACTTTTTAATGCTGTATAAAATCCTGTTCAATTGTAAACCACAAAAAATATTTAAGTTATTTAATTATTCTTTATTCACAATAGTTTATTGATTGCTGACTCAGTTCTATTTCTGTAATTACCATCTAACCAATGCATTATGTGGATTAAAGAATGACTTTATGTGCATTTACAATTTAATGTGCTGCAGGATATTGCACCTTACAATTTTGCTATCCAAACATATATTGGTTTTTATTTATGCTAATGTAGTCACTATGCTTAATAATGGAATATAAATTATGACAGCTTATTTTCCTCTAATGTAGCAAGATTTTGTAATTAAGCCTAAATTGAAATTGGATACATATCCCTGGTGACCATTCACTATATTCCCAATAACTTTTTGTGTCTTATTTTCAGGCAGTCTGAGAAAACTTCTAGAGAAATAGCAAAAATTTTATCAGCCTGGTAGAGCAAGAGGCACTTATGGAAAGAAAAAAAGGGACTGTAGTCTCTCTAAAAAGGTAATTACCCTAGCTGAAGAAGAATCTGACATGTTGAGCTGGCTTTAGCCACAGAATTTCGGGACCAGAAGGTTGTTGTGCTTTGAGACACGTCAAGGTAATCATTATGTAAATTCATTCCAGAGTAGTTTCGTTACATGCTATCGTTCAATAAGTTAGAAATGAGAAGTACTTAAAACTTTATATATATATAAATTTTATATATATATAAACTTAAAACACCTATTTCTCCCTTTCATGGGGTTGTTGTCAATGTCCCCCACAATTAGAGGAGGAGATGTTTCCTTTTCTGTTTGTTAGGTGGCTTTAAAAGCAGAAACACAAAGAGAAACAATAATGGTAATGATATTAATAATGTCTGTGGAGGCTCAGAGAGACCCTGAGATTACTAGTTTGTGTGCTGTGTCAGGAACAGCAATGTTACAGACTATTACAGTACAAGAATATGGGATTTATCAGCAGATGAAGTAAGCTCTTATCAGAACACAGAAATCTCAGCCTAGATGTGCAGCTCGATGCTGCAGTAGTAATGATCCACCCAGGAGAGAGGAACCAAGAGACCAGAGAGAGAGGGGAGTCACATTTACCTGAGCAAGAAGCAGGAAGGATTGTTTTGTTCGTGCTATGTGATACTCTCTATGTGATACTCTAGAGAAACCCCACATTTCAGAGGAATGGAAAATTTGATAATTGTGGGATTAAGGCATTGAAATTCTGCATAAGGGGTCTGTAAGTGAAAGAATATTGAGCATGCATGTGGATTTATTCTATGTGGTATGTAGGGATTGATGAAGCCCAAAGCATTTGTTTAAACTGGAGAATTAAATATAAAATAATTTATAATATAATAATAATTTATAATATAGCATAATTTATGGTGTACTAAGTCAAGATAGGTAGCAATAACAGAAGACTACCCAGAGTGTAACATCAGTGAAGATTGAACAGGCTGCAGAAGGAAGCAATCTGTAGATGAGTAGGGTTAGAATTTAGGGGTTACCTTCCTTGAGTCTTCTTCTCCAGGGGAAGTGGCCATTAGAGCTGGCAAGAAGGCAATAATTTAAAAAAAGGCGAAAGATTTATGCGATGTGAAGAGAAACCAGAGTATAGAAGGCAATATTTTAAAATAGAGATTTATCTATGAAAGCAGTTTGCTTAGCAGAAACCTTGACCTATTGAGATTTACTAATATTTGTTTCAGATTCCAACTTGTATTATATTTGCCCTGCTAAAAGGTACTAAGGAGTTTTGCTCTGGGACAATCATGTACTTAGAGTAGACATGCACTGCACTGGGGAATTTTAACCCCAGTAATCACATAAATTTTCTTTACTTGAGAGAGAAAAAGTTATTTTGAGAAAAAAATAATGACTCAGTTCCTTACTTATAGTAACGTGTTCATAATTAAAAATAACTTGTTTAAAAAATAATCAAAATTCTGAATTATTACCTAAAATTGATATTTTAATTCCTTCTAATTTTGTGGAAATTAGAAGAATGATATTTTCTAATAGTAAGTATTTATGAAATAAATTATTTTAAAAGTATTAAAATTAAATTGTATAAAAACACAGTTAAGGAAAAATGTATGTAGCATGTACTTTGAAAGTGCTTACGTTTCAAGGTAAAATGTTTGAATTATGTAGCAGTGCTTTAAAATAATAGCTGATCATTATTAATTTCCTCTGGTATTTATTGTCACAATATTAATCATGATGAACTCATTTGGTATTAATGTGCATGTCATAACTAGTTCTTTGGGATTTCAACAGTGATTTCAGCAGTGATTAATTGCACAATTATTTTAAAGGGTTACCTATTTTCTTAATGCCTCCTACCTGACAAAAGAGTTTGTGTTGCATTTTTGCAGGTATAGAGAATAACAGGTACATTTGTCTTCTTTCCACGGAGTCAACATTAATCCTTGCATTTAAGTCTCATGTGGCTACTTGAGCTCATTTCTTGCTATTTTCATTCATAATCTCAGTATGCCAACCTGATTAAAGTACCGTCTTTTAGAGATTAATCATCTAATACAGGTGAGTATTTTGAATATGGATGGGTGTTGGTACGTGGGAAAATACATCATTAAAAAAAAAAAAAATCAAAAAATTGGCCCTAAACTGAAAAGTGGGGGCAGGCTGAAAAACTATGAGGATGATGGCTGAATTAAAACAGAAAAGAAGAACGTACCGGCCTGAAATACATCCTCTCTCAGGATTCACAAAAACTTTAATAAGGTCTGCCTTTCACAGGATATGAATTGGATAATTTGGGACAATCTTCTTCAGATTCCAAGCACATAAGAGAATACGGATGACAGGTTTGCCTATGGAACTTCAGTATTGCAAGAAATTTAAAATACTTCAATTCTATGCGACTTTTAACTATAGCTATTTAAGGTAAAATAACTTGTCTTCTATTGATTGTATTATTTTTGTTTTTGTTTTTTTTCTACTACCATTTTTTTCTCTCTAAAAAATAAAACTACTTCAGCAAGTCTCATTTTGAAAGGAAAATAAGTAAAAAGCACTGTTATGTAGATGCACTCCATATCTCTTTTTTATGCTTTTATCTTTCCTCTCCCACTGACCCTAACCCAAGCAATTACACACATGAAGAAACAACCTATTACACACATGAAGACACTGTTTCCCCATATTTAAGTATCATTCCTCAACTCTTGGTTATCTAAATTCTAAACTAAACTTTACAATATGTTTCAATTCTTCAAGGATGACAGCCTCTGTATTAAAATTATGAATTTTTATTTGCTTTACATTATACTAGATTAAATTTCAGTCTACCATCATGCAAATTTGGGAATGTTAGATTAATTTTGGTCAATAAATAACAACCATTATTTCAGTAGCTCTTTTAGTAGAGCATTTCAATCTAAGATATAGTGGCAACATATAAATAGCATCTTTTTTGTTAATATTTCCACATTTTAAAACTAATTTTTTGATTGGTCAGGTCAGGGGTATAAAGAATAATTATGATTTGTAATAATTAATATACTAATAAAATAAATTTAAAAATAATAAGCTAACTTTTAAAAATATGCTAAAAACTTACAGTGTACAAGATAAATATGTTTTAAATTAAATAAGTTTAAGATTAAAGATATGAGAGACAGTGTATTAGAAAGCATAGGGGTGGAGATAGAAATACACTCTGTAAGGATTATAACAGAATAATATATAATGGGCCCTCTTCTATTCTAATCACATAAAAATGCACAAACATAATAACAACAATATCAAAACATACAATCTTAGAAAATATATTCATGCCTTAAATAAAGAAAAATAAATCTTCAGGATGCGGAAACACCAAGAAATTTCCTTTGTAAAATTAGAAAAGCTCTGCTTTACAATTGTGAAAAAAAAAAAAAGCCTCTGGGATGCTTGTGTCTTGCTAGAGCACTGGATAAAAGAAAAAAGTCATTCATGAGAAATTGAAACATCAACTTTAAGTTCTGGATGTAGGTAGATTCCAGATTTACATTCCCTGTGCTGTACACAGAATCCAAAGACTACTTGGAGATTTTTTTCAGAGTAATCAAATCTCTGAGACAAAAATCAGAAAGAAATTCTAAACTGCTCCATAGGGAAACACACAATATAGGACTCGCTGTAAACTCACTGAAAAATCAAGCCTTCTTTGAACATGAACTCATAATGAAAAATTAGAAATTATCCAAAGAGACATCTTAACAAGAGTGTTAGTTGTTGTAATAATTAGCAACTCTATTTAAAGTAGTAGAACGATCTAAAAGATATTTAAAAAGCCATTTTTAAAAAATAATTAAAGAGAGAAAGGAGACATAAATAATAGAAGTAAATAATATAAAATAATAATATAAAAATAGACTAGGAAACTTTGACAAAAAATTATTAAATTATAAGAAATAATAGATGATGAAATTAAAATGTCTGTATAAATCTAATATAAATCTGAAGATATCATTAATGAAATGAAAGATAAACTTACACAAATTATTCCATAATGAGAACAGAGAAATAGGTAAAAAACAGGATGATTATATTAAAATAAATAAATGATAAAATGATAAGATCCAATAAATAACTGATGGAATCTAACAAAAATAAAACATTACTAAGGAATCACTAAAGGAGAAATTGTGATAGACAGAAAATTGCCTTAGTCTGTTGCTTATAACAGAAATACCTGGAACTGGGATCATTTTTAAAGAAACAGTATTTATTTCTCAATTTCAGAGGCTGAGAAGTCCAAAGTCCAAACACATGGAAGATGTGTTCCATCGAACAGAGAGGGCCTTGTTCTTGGTGATGACTCTACAGTGACTCAGGGTGTCAAATGGCAGGTGGCTTGAGCATGAGAGAGATTAAACTGCTCGATTACTCTCCTTTTATTTATTTATTTATTTTTTTAAATTTTATTTTGTCGATATACATTGTGGCTGATTATTGCTCCCCATCACCAAAACCTCCCTCCCTTCTCCCTCCCCCCCTCCCCCCCAACAATGTCCTTTCTGTTTGCTTGTCGTATCAACTTCAAATAATTGTGGTTGTTATATCTTCTTCCCCCCCCCCCCCGGTTTGTATGTGTGTGTGTGTGTGTGTGTGTGTGTGTGAATTTATATATTAATTTTTAGCTCCCACCAATAAGTGAGAACATGTGGTATTTCTCTTTCTCTGCCTGACTCGTTTCCCTTAATATAATTCTCTCAAGGTCCATCCATGTTGTTGCAAATGGCAGTATTTCATTCGTTTTTATAGCTGAGTAGTATTCCATTGTGTAGATGTACCACATTTTCCGTATCCACTCATCCGATGATGGGCATTTAGGCTGGTTTCAACTCTTGGCTATTGTAAAGAGTGCTGCGATAAACATTGGGAAACAGGTATACCTTCGACTTGATGATTTCCATTCCTCTGGGTATATACCCAACAATGGGATAGCCGGGTCGTATGGTAGATCTATCTGCAATTGTTTGAGGAACCTCCATACCATTTTCCATAGAGGCTGCAACATTTTGCGGTCCCACCAACAATGTATGAGAGTTCCTTTTTCTCCGCAGCCTCGCCAGCATTTATCGTTCATAGTCTTTTGGATTTTAGCCATCCTAACTGGGGTTAGATGGTATCTCAATGTGGTTTTGATTTGCATTTCCCGGAGGCTGAGTGATGTTGAGCATTTTTTCATATGTCTGTTGGCCATTTGGATATCTTCCTTAGAGAAATGCCTACTTAGCTCTTTTGCCCATTTTTTAATCGGGTTGCTTGTTTTCTTCTTGTAAAGTTGTTTGAGTTCCTTATATATTCTGGATATTAATCCTTTGTCAGATATATATTTTGCAAATATTTTCTCCCACTCTGTTGGTTGTCTTTTAACTCTTTTAATTGTTTCTTTTGCTGTGCAGAAGCTTTTTAGTTTGATATAATCCCATTTGTTTATTGGAAGAATCAACATAGTGAAAATGTCCATACTACCCAAAGTGATATACAAATTCAATGCAATCCCCATCAAAATTCCAAAGACATTTTTCTCAGAAATGGAAAAAACTATCCAGACATTTATATGGAACAATAAAAGACCACGCATAGCCAAAGCAATGCTGAGCAAAAAAAATAAAGCTGGAGGCATAACACTACCTGACTTTAAGCTATACTACAAAGCTATAATAACCAAAACAGTATGGTACTGGCATAAAAACAGACACACTGACCAATGGAATAGAATAGAGAATCCAGAAATCAACCCACACACTTACTGTCAGCTGATCTTTGACAAAGGCACCAAGCCTATTCAGTGGCGAAGGGACTGCCTCTTCAGCAAATGGTGCTGGGATAACTGGATATCCATATGCAGGAGAATGAAACTAGATCCATACCTCTCGCCGTATACTAAAATCAACTCAAAATGGATTAAGGATTTAAATATACACCCTGAAACAATAAAACTTCTTAAAGAAAACATAGGAGAAACACTTCAGGAAATAGGACTGGGCACAGACTTCATGAATACGACCCCAAAAGCATGGGCAACCAAAGGAAAAAAGATTGCTCTCCTTTTAAAGCCATCAGAACTATGCTCATGAAAACTATTAAAACATCAATGAGTTAATCCATTCACTAGGGTATGATCTTCTCAAGCTAGTCACCTCTTCAAGGCCCCACCTTTTAATTACCATAATGGAATTTCCTACCCTCTTCACACTGTCACAGTAGGGGTTCAGTTTCTAATGCCTGGAACTTTGGGGGACACAATTCACTTCAAAGCAGAAATTAATCTCAGAAAGAAGGTCTGGAAAGCTAGGCAAAGTATTTAGCAAATACTGGTAAACATATTAATAATCTGAAAGAATATTGGATCTTTAAATAATCTGGGACATACTACCAACTTTTTCCCTGGAAACTGTACTCAGACCATGGAACAGGGAATGGCAGCCCCAATGCAAACCACCAGGCTGTTGGTGTTTAGAAGCCAGCAATGAGAAATTAGGAAAGCCAAGGCAGCTAGGTTGGGGAAAAGTACTAGAGAAGAGAGTCACAAAGAGAAAAAATAATTTAATAATTTAATAAGAAGGAATACTACTTAAAGTTACGAGTTATAAAACCATTCCTTGATTAATCTGATTTCAATGAATGTCTTTATACCAAGAATCGTCCTAGGTTTATTTGTAAAACTAAGAAATGATTTGTTTCTATATATTCATTAGTTCAACTTTTAGTTTTGTCTGAGACATTATACACAGTTATTTGTAAAATGAGATGTAATTTTAAAATACATATATATGTATATACAAAATTTTAAAAATCATCTTTAGATTTTTCACGTGTTACCGTGTTTCACGTGTCTCTTATAAGTCCCCTCTCTATTTCAATCAAAATTTTTGAAACTATTCCTGAATAACTAAGAGTAATATGGGTCACCTTGAGCTTCTTTTTTTAAAGCCTCTTTAAAAATGTAATAGTGTAAATCTTATAGGCAAAATTATTGGACCAAATTTGCTTTACAATGCTGTTCCTTTAAAACCATTTATTATTCTCTAAAGAAAGATACACATTTGGTTATAATTGTTTAACATGAAAACTTACCAATTTCCAGCCCACCCCCATAAATACCTATGATATAAACCTTTATATTTGGGTTCTAACATGCATTTATTCCTAGGAAAAATTTTAAGAATTAGAATCTGCAGAGAGCCAAGATCACACATAAAAATAATAAGTGAATATTATATTTTAATAGTGCATAAAAATAGTATTGAAAAGAATATAAATTAGGCATAGAATTTAGAATCTGGGAGTGGGTGGAGAGATGGCAAAATCTTTATTAAAAAAATAACATTAGTTATTAATTGCACACCAGCCAACATTCTCAATGTGTTACATGTACTGGCTCACTTAAAAACTCACAAAAATCTCATGAGATCGTAATATTCCTCCCATCTTAAAGATGAGTAAACAGACACTGAGAAATTAGTGAACTTTCCCAAGCTCGCACAGTGAGTAACGCTTGCAATCTGGAAATGAACCCAGTCAATGACACTGCAGAGGTCATGATAAAAAATGTGAGTCTTACAACAAAAAGGACTGAATGGCCAGATAGTTTGTTTCCAACAAATATCTGTCACTATTAGTCCGGCTTACTTTTGTAATGTATTTTAAAAGTGAATGTTTTGTTTGGAGTGGTTATTAATGAAGTTGAGAAATAGACATTAAGCATAAGATTGGCAGAAAACAAAATGACTATCTTATCTACAGATGCATTGATGCATTGAAATGTAATCTGCACAAAGAAAAATATTTCATTTTGAGTAGACAAGCTTATCTGTGTTCTTAGTTTAAAGCCAATTGAAACTTGGCAGGGTTTTTGCTCTTCATTGTTTTGTATTATTTTCAATTGAATGGAAAAATGTTAAATATACTACATTGGCTGAAATTATGACAGGAAGCATGCTGTTTTGAATATTTAAAGCAAAATGTATTCTTTATTTTATCTGATTGGGAAAGTTAAGCAAAATAATACTACATTTCCACATTTTCAAGGGCACTTTTAATATTTAATTATCCTTTATGAAAAATTTTATTCTAAAATAATTAAAATCAAAAAAATAAATTGATTCAATACACATTAATTTTATTTTATAAATATTTTTCTATTAAATAGTGGCAAGATTTAAAGTACATGTATTAAAGTCACAGCAACTAATATTATTTTATCTGTATGAAATTAAAAGGAATAGAAATATAGTAGGAAAATATTTAAGAGAAATACTGTGCTTTAAATAGTCTTCTAAATGTATTGTTTATTTTACTGATCTTTTGTATCTTGACTATCAGGTAGGGGACACATTTAATAGTTTTTCATTCACTTACTCAACAACTAATATAGCTAAGATTTTCATGTGCAAAAATCTGTGAATTCTAGCCAAATATATCCATTGGAATATTTTATGTATGCATGTATTTATCAGCTAGTTTAACAAACACCACAGTTATATTGCCAGATATAGTCATTAGGTAATATCCCTTAAGGTATTAAAAATTCTCTTTTACCATTTAAAAAATATATTTTAGGTATCTGATAAACCATTTTCTCAAAATGTCCAGTTTCACTTGCATATTATTCTGATTACATGTGCTTAATTGATGTGCAGCTATGTCTATATATTGGGGTTGGCAAACTATTTTTGGAGAGGGCCACATAGTAAATTTTATGTATTGAAGGTCCTAAGATGTTTATCTCAACTACTCAGCAAAGTCATTGTGTCACTAAAGCAGCCATAGAAAATACATTAGATGTGGCTGTGTCCAATTTTTTTTTTTTTTTTGGCCAACACATGGAACAAATGGATTTGCATGTAATCTGATCTCTGTTTGCCTATCTTGCGTTGTTACCTATCACTCATTGCCTCATTGTTTTTCATCTCCAATGATCTTCCTTCTGCTTGGGCAGACTTATTTTGTTCCTAGATTAAGTCTGCTGAAGCCAGCCTCTTATCAAATGTCACCTGTTCAAGAGTTCTTGTTGAACTAGCTTTCTCTTGTAGCCATGTGCACATGTATGCACATGCACATTCATATGCATGCACAACGTACTCTCTATGTATTAATTATATAATTGTATATCTTGATTTACAATAAAAAATCCTGGTTTATATAGAAAAGACGTCACTTATCTCTGCTACTCATGTTATCCCATCCTGTACTATCTTTTTTCCAGATATTACATTGTTTAAAGAAATATTAGTTCAATACATAAGCTAGACTGGAATTGATAGAACCCTTCTTTTTACATCCTGGTTTTGCCATAGTTCATTCTAATAATGTGTGAGATGCATGCTCAGCAAACAGAGTTCTACCCTGAAGATATCATTAAATGCAAAAGACAACCAATGACAACCTTCCTCTTTTTCCCCTGCCCTTCCTAGAGAAAATGTGATGAACCCTCGTTTCAAGGACATAATGCTATGTATGTATCCTGTGATATAACAAATTGTGTTTGTATATGAAAGGCTAGGGGAAAATTTTTCCAAGCTGAAGTGGTGCTGGGAAAGTTTTAGAGTCTGCTGCCCATGCTGACCTCTTGGTATACCCGTCATGATGTAAGAAGTACACAAAGGCACCAGGTGTAGAGATGACACTGACAAGACCAAATTCTAGGGAAGATGCGGAGCAGCAGGAACTCTCACTCATTGATGGTGGGAATGCGAAATTGTACAGCCACTTTGGAAGACAATTTGGAAGTTTCTTACAAAATTAAATGTACTCTTATCATGTAATCCCACAATGGTTCACCTTGGTATTTATGCAAATGATTTGAAAATTTATGCACATAAAAACCTGCACATGCATGTTTATACCAGCTTTATTTATAATTGCCAAAACTTGGAAGCATCCAAGATATCCTTCAGTAGGTGAATGGACAAATTAACCTTGGTACATCCAGACACTGGAATATTATCTGCTGCTAAAATTATGAAGATGGTAAAAGGAATAATGTTTGCTAGGGGTTGGGGAGTTGGAGGGATAAACGGGCAGAGCACAGAGGATTTGGGGGACAGTAGAACTGTTCTGTGTGTTACTACAATGGTGGATACGTGTCATTGCATAACTGTGCAAACCTATAGAATGTATAACACCAAGAATGGGCCCTAATGTACACTCTGGGCTTTGGGTGATAATGGTGTGTCAACATAGATTCAACAATTATAAGGAATGAACCCTCTGGTGTGGGATTCAAACAGTGAAAATTGTTGTACCTGTATTGTGGGCGTGTGTCTATGGGAACCCTGTACTTTTTTGCCCAATTTTGCTGTGAATCTAAAATTGCTCTAAAATATAGTCTATTAAAAAATGTCATTGCACACTAAAGCAAATACAATATATGCTGGCTCACCAGTGGATCACTGAGTCACAGCTGGTTATGCCTCCGATTTGAAGGTACTCACTTTGACATCTTTATTGACTTTCAAATATTTGAAGTTCACACATAATTAGGAACATAGAAAATAACAGCATTCATTTGTGTTATTTCAGAATAGAATGTGATTTTTTTATAAATGTTCGCAGTTTTTGAGGATAAGAATCTCTTTGTAGTCTCTGTATTTTGTTATCTCTTTGTATTCCTAAGACCTAATAGCATGTCTAATACATAATAGGCACTGGATTAATTATTGTTGATTGAGAAAAAAAAAATTAAGAGTTTTTTTTGGAGGATACTGGGTATTATGGAATCATACTGACTAACTGTTATGGATTGGATTTTATCCCTCCTACTCCCCCACCAATTTCATATGTTGAAGTGCTAGCCCTCAGTATACTAAAATGGTATTTGGAGATAAGGCCTGTAAGAAGGTTATAAAGGTTAAATGAGGTCGTAAGGGTGGTGGACTAATCTGATAGAACTGGCATCCTTATAAGAAGAGGAGGCAGCATGAGAGCTCTTTCCCTCACTGTGTGATCATAAAGGACAGGTCATGTGAGCACACAGCAAGAAGGCACTCATCTATACCCAGAAACAGAACTGTCACCAGAAAGTATATTTGCCAGTACCTGGGCCTCCAGAACTGTGATAAAATAATGTCTATTATTTAAGACAACCAGATCATGGTATTTTGTTACAGCTGTCTGAGCAGACTAATACAGATTTTGGTACTATGAAGCAGGGCACTGCTATAAAAATATCTAAAAATATGGCAGTGACTTTAGAACTGTGTGATGGGTAGAGGCTAGAAGAGTTTTGAAGTGCATACTAAAAAAAAAAGCCTAACTTACTTTGAAGGACCTGTTGGTAGAAATATGGACATTAAATGTAATTATGGTTCTGATTCAAAAAGAAAAATGACAGCTATTGAAAAAGCCTCCAGGGGCTTTGAAAATACATACATTATCATGAACAGAATATTTTTAAAAATATAAATATTAAAGGTCATTCTGATGAGGTCTCAATTAGAAATGAGTAGGTTATTAGCAACTTGAGAAAAGGTGGTCCTTGTTATAAAGGGGATGCATTTTGATCTAATGTTTTGTGGATGTTAGAACGTGCAAGTGATGAAATTGGATATTTTGCTGAAGAGATTTCTAAGCAAAGTGATAAATGAGTGACTTGGGTTCTCTTTCCTACTTATAGTAAAATGCAGGAAGAGAGATAATTGAAATCATAATTAAGCAAAAAGGAATCAGAACTTAAAAGATTTGTAAAATTTTTGACCTATCCGATATTGCAAAACATGAGAAGGGAAAACTGCAGGGTGTGGCTGGATAGCCATTTTGATGGAGAAGTCATGGGTGTGACTCATGGATTTAATCAGCCATCTCAGAAAAAGAAAACCACATATAGAGATGGGATTATACCAGCAGAGATACAGCTAGTTTGAACAAAGGAAAAAGGGAAAGTGGGATGGAATAAAAGAAGTCTGTCAAACTTCTTGGATTATACAGGACAGGACAATAAAGCTATTTGGCTGTGAATATGCTTTCTCATTCTCAAAAAGGGAAGACGTTCCCGCTGGATAGCTCAGCAAAAAGGAAAAGAAAAGGAGAGAGAGAGAGAGAGAGAGAGAGAGAGAGAGAGAGAGAGAGAGAGAGAGAGAGAGAGAGAGAGAGAGAGAGAGAGAGAGAGAAGAAAGGAAGGAAGGATAATAAAAGGAAGAAGAAGGTGATTCAGATATCATCCCACCACTGGCCCAAGGAGGGGAGCAAGATTGCCTCCCCTCATTTTCAAAAGATGGGACCCTGGCTGTGGGTTTACCAGGTCAGGCTGCTGCCGCCCAATATCTTAGTTTTCTAACTGTGATTTTTCAGAGTGTAGATTTATTTTATTTTTCCTGTTTGGGATTTATTTATCTAATCAAATTTTTGGCTTAGTATTCCATTGATCCTGGAAAATCTAACACTTCTCAACTATTTTTTTTTTTTAATTTACTTATGTGTCATTTTCTAAACTCCTCCAGTGACACCAATTTAATATATGTTAGACCATCTCAATGTATTCCCAAAGTTTCTTATCCATCTTTGTGAATGGCTGTAAGTTAAAATTATTTTTCCTCTATCCTATGTGTAAATCACTCCAAGATGTTCAAAGCAGGCTTTATTATTACTATATTAAACTTTTCTACTTGTGATATCTATAATATATCCTCCCCAATTTGCAGCAAGTAGACTCATTCCTTTATTAGCATGGCCCTGGCTTTATTTAAGCCATTCATTCTCTTTCCATGGCACTTTCCTGAAACCTTTGTGGTTTATTTATCAATTCTCTGCTACAGCTACATTCCAATGTCATGCAAACTATGCAAGGAATCAAAACATAACACTAGTCTTTTTCTGAAGAAACTCATATTTCACTCAAGATAAGTCATGAAAAACATAACCAAAATGCAATATATTATTTATTTGTCTTTTAACTGAGGTAAATGCTTGTTTATTACCTACACCAAATTTTCAGCCTTTTTCATTTTAGTATTTTACTTTTTTACTTTATCATTTGATTTCTACATGTCATTCCCTTCTACAAGAACATATTTTTATTTCATTTCCTATACATTTGGCCTTCCTATCTGACAGGTTTGCTATGTTACTTAATATTGTACAAATAATTATACATTTTCCATTTATATTTTACTGTGATATTCTCATAATTAGTTGATAATTTATGTCATACATTAAAATATAACAATTAGTTATTATAACAAAATTTAATTTCTTTGATTTTTTTCTTGACGTCCTTTCTCAATTTCCTTTTAATTCTTCATGTATTCTATTTCTTTTCTGATTCTTACTTTTTTAAGCTTCAAAAAATACTTTGACCCAGCCCTTTAGATTATTCTAGTGGCATAGTTATACCTGAAATTTTGTATAAGTTTCACATACATTAAGTATTTTCTGGGTTCTTGTATTTTATTTGAAGTTTGAGAAAAAATGCAAAATATCCCTATCTCCCCAAGACATTTAATAAAAAGAAATAAAGTTAATGCAATCAGAGAAGATTAATAGATGAAAAGCATGAATTACTTTCCCTCTCATGAATAATGGGACCTCTTTTACTTTGCCACAAAGAACATGGTTTATATAAAGCATAGTATTTTATATCTGTCCTATCTGCATATGATGAAGATTTCATAAGCTTTTTGCCTGTTAATTGTAACGTGTCAACTTCTCTGGGCCCAGTGCCCAGATACTTGTTCAAGAATTATTCTGGATCTTTCTGTGAATGTGTTTTTTGAATGAAATTAACATTTAAATCAGGATACTTAGCATAAAGCAGATTACCCTATATTTACGTGAGTGGGCCTTGTCTAATTAGTTGAAAGACTTGATAAAGCAAAGACTGACATCCCCCAAGCAAAGAGGAATTTTGTCAGCAACTCTTCCCTGGTTCTCCAGCCTGTC
Organism: Cynocephalus volans; assembly: GCF_027409185.1. Classification (NCBI taxonomy): domain Eukaryota; kingdom Metazoa; phylum Chordata; class Mammalia; order Dermoptera; family Cynocephalidae; genus Cynocephalus; species Cynocephalus volans. The sequence continues at coordinate 6,868,759 of NC_084474.1, forward strand.
AGTCTACCCTGCAAGTTTTTAGACTTTTAAGGAATTGGCTCATGTGATTATGTATACACACATGCACACAACATGCTGGTTTGCACTCTGGGAAACGCTGACTGATATACACCCTTGAAGGTAACTGTTTATCAACAGTCCATTTTTCCTGGAAAAGATTGGGTTGCACTAATACTTGCATTACTTTTCTTGAAATTATGCCTTCATTTTTCCTTAAATATATGTCATGGCTTATCTGCCTAGTAACAATGTCTTATTTGGGGTGAAGATGGAAAAATACAACTTAATAAACATTGAGAGAGCAGCTGTGATGAAATGTAGGTGTCTGTGAGAAAGAACTACAAGCCTTAAGGCATTTTGAAAGGACAATAGATTATGTATATGTAAGGGTCATTTATCCTCACTATGGGAATACTGTGGAAGATTACAAATGCATAGATTGTGGATTGTTGGGAAAACAGGATAATTTAATCAGGCCTCCTCGCCTGAGGTCTGATTGGGGGTGGTGGAGAGCATTCTTTGTAAATGAGCTGTGTGTGGGTAGAGTTAGTGTGCATGTGCAGTGCTGTGACTTGGCAGGTGTTGATTGCCTAAGGTGTCCACCCCACAGGCCATGCTCTTGGCTCCAAGGACCTGTTTCCGGTTACCTAGCTCACCTGTATATGAGGGGTCTGGTGACCCGGCTTGGCATGTGAGGGGTCTAGTGACCCAGCCTGGTGTGTGAAGGATTTGTGACCCAGTCTGTTAATGAGCTTGAGGGATCTGTGAGCTCCAGACCCAGCCCTAGCTCGACAATTGGCCCAGCTGGTGCAGGATTACAGGCAGATAAAAGAGCTGACACCCTATCTCCAGATAAAATCACATTTCCAGGTACTGAGGGTTATTCAACATATGAATTTGGAGAGGGGGAACATAACTCCAGCCATGACAATGAGAAACAAAAGCTCAGAGGAGGTGAGCTGGAAAGGTCCACTCTTAAATTCTTTAAAGATAGGGTATGAATTTTTTTTATTGGTTATTTATATTTTGAACTTATATTAACTTTATTGTTTATTTTTATCTAAAAATTAATGAGCACTTATAAGAAATTCAAAAGTTTTATAAGGAGAGAAAAGTCCCACTTATTTCTACCTTTAAAACCTTTCAAAATAGAAACACTTTACATAATTATTATATTTTATATATTACTTGTATTATTTTTGCACTTACCACTATAGTACAATCATTTTAAATTTTATTATCTAGTTATTGTGTTATAATGTGTACATGTAATGTTGGTAGTGTGACATGCCCTACTTAGCTAGGCCACGGGGCATATTTTTTTGTCAAACATCAGTCTCAATGTTGCTATGAAGATTTTTTTTGAAGTGATTAACTTTTAAATGAGTAGACTTTGAATAAAGCAGATTAGCCTTGATAGTATGACTTGGGCCTCATCCAGTCAGTTGAAGTCCTTAATAGAAAAGACTGAAGTCCTCAGAGAAAGAAAGAGAAATTCTGCTTCTAGTTTTCCAACTCGAATCCACAACATCAACTCTTCCTTGGGACTCCAGACTGAAGACCTGCCCTACAGATTTCAGACTTGACAGCCTCTACAATTGCACATGCCAATCTCTTAAAATCTGCCCCCTCTCTCTTTCTCTATAGATATATAATATACATGAGGAGTCTTCAAAAAGTTCATGGAAGGATTCATATTATCTTTTAATTCCAATTTTCCATGAACTTTTTGAAATACCCTCATATATATATATTTTTTCACATTATATATTTATATACACACAGACACACATATTCATGCATGTACATACATACACATCTTATTGGCTCTGTTACTCTGAAGAACCTTGACTAAAATTATACTTCATTAACCATTACTTTAAGGTTTTTTTTTTTTTTAATTTAGCTTTTTCCTTAATTTGTTTATATGCAAAAATGCTAAAATGGACATCAGTGTCCATAGAACTGGCAGGGATTACTTCCTTAACCTTCCTACAGATCTTGTGAATTTAGCCTGCAATTTCAATAAAACTACATTTTACTTCAACTTGACATTTTCAGAGAATCAAATTTCACTTGCTGCAGGTTTCTGTCATCTTTGTTAATCACACATTATATAGACTCCCCTATTACACCTATTTGGTCTGAACTTTTATTCTCAAATTGCTGTGTTTTCTATTTCTTGATTTATCCTTGTACTACCCCTATTCCTCTCTGTTTCTCAAAAATTCTACAACTCAAAATCGGTATTAAACACACACCCTTCTTCCCTAGTCTCATCAGAAATTGTCTTTCTACCTCCTAGTGTCAATTGATACTAAACTCACCAATATGCTACTGCCCCCAAGCTCTTTGAAATGGAAGCTACAGTTTTTCACAATTTCTAGGAGTAATTTTACTGTCCTCTCAGTGTTTAATGACATTTCTAAATCAAAATTCCTGCATTGCATATGTACATGAAATAAATATCTTCCCTTTAGCCATTCAGCAATATCACTGTCTAATCCTAATTTCTACCATCAGTGACTGTTTTTTGGTCACTCTCCACATATATTGAAAATGTTGGTTCACATCCTATAGTGTTAATTTCCTTCCCAAGTGACATTAAAATCAATCGTTGTTCGATATCTCTTACTTTACATCTTTTCTTCTCCTTTTTTAAACAGACAACTCTTCCCTATGGAGAAGTGATTGCACTTGCTCTGATGGAGCTTACCCTGCCCAATATGGTGCATGACTAATTAAATGTCAATTACAGTTTTTCCAACTCTCTATTTAAAATCATCTCATAATCTAAGCCTGGGTAATTAGAGATCTCTTAAAAATTACTTTCTGCCGATATTGGGGACTGGGACTATGTCTCTTTCAATTAGAATAAGTAAGTTATTATGATGTAAATCTAATGTGATGGTAGTTATTCTGCCATCCCACAGAAAAGGCTTATAGCAACAACACTAAGCAGGGCAAACAGAGCTCAGAAATCCAGAGACGGATAGAGCACTAAAAGCATCAAGCATAACCCCCTGTACAAGTGGTGCCAAAAGCCAGATCATTGTTTTCTGTTTGTAATTACATTTATTCAAAAATGGAATAAGTTCCATTTTGGAAAGCTAGTTTGAATTGTTTTCTATTGTTATAATGTTTTATTGATAAAAATTACATGTAATAAAATGGATAAATCTTTCATATTCAGCTCAATAAATTTTTGTTTATGTAAAACTACTTAGATAAGTATATTTTTATATCACCTAGATCCAGTCAGACATCCCGCACCCCCATACACACACACACACACACACACACACACACACACACACACACACACACACACAACTGGTTTTCTAACTTTCATTATCAAAGGTTGACTATTCTTGAACACCATATAATGGGAATTTTAGAGGACATGTTTTTGTGTATTTGACCTTTTTTGATGATGTTTTTGAGATTCATCAATGTTGTTGAACATATCAGCAGTCTGTTCCCTTTTATTGATGAGTATACTATATAAATATAACACAATTGGTTTTTCATGTTCCTGTTGGTTGTCATTTGACTAATATATATAAGGCTGCTGTGAACATTCTTACATAGGTCTTTTTTGTGAACATATCCACTTATCCAGTTATCCTTGGAAATACATTTCTAGGGCACAGGTGGGCATATGTTTAATGATATTAGAAACTGACAAAACATTTTTCAAAATTCTTGCAACTATCATTATGACTTAAACAATTATAAAATATAAATATTAGTGGATCATTATGAATTATGGAGATGAAAACATGAAACCGGCTAATCTGAGGTATGGTTTGGAGCACTATGGATTCTTCCCTCTCTGATTGGGTGATCAGTTACTATAACGTGGTAGAAACCCACCTTGTTCAGCTACCTCTTGAAACTCAGGTTATATGCCCGTAGAGGCACAGACTTCAGTAAATCTGAAGGAAAAATGATAGGGCATTGGAGTAAGTTGGCTACATCTTTTACATTCAGAAATGTATGCAAGAAAGAGAAAGTCTTAGTCCAAATTGGCTGTCTGAAATCAAGACATAAAGATTTTATACAGGCCCTTGATCTTCAGCTACATAAGCACTCTTACAGTTGGAAAAGTTTTTTCCTACAGAATTACTCAGACTGAATTATCTTTTTCAGTTAAAGATGGTGAAAGAAAGGTAGAAAAGTGAGAAATACAGTGATAACCAAGATTAGAAATTGGATGAAGTCAAGATTGTGTGAAGCCTGTTTTTCAGTCTCTTCCCGAATCTCTCCTGTTGTCCATAGTCTGCTTGACAAAGATTAATTATAATTTACCCATAGGCTAACACTTTAAAATTAATTTAATGAATATTATTGATGGATACCATGTGCCTAAATGATGATAGATGCTGAGAATAAAAAACAATATACAGAATTGGTCCTCTGTTTCAAGTTTCTGATGGTCCAGTGAAAGAGTCGTGAGAAACAAAAGCAAAGTATAATTTTTGGTTGAAATTGCTATAAGGTAAGGAACAATACACACATAAAAAGTATCAAAACTGTTTAGTTAGGATGTGATAGACATTGTAAGTGGTAAAGAAAATTCTGTGACAGCCATTTAAAAGTTAAGGAATAATTTATGTCCTTTTGTTGTTTTGCTTACCATAAGAAGCAGCAAGTTTGTTTTCTAATATTTGCAATTTACACTTTACCTTGAAATATCTACATTTACCAGAAGACTCAGCCTTATTCAAACAAAAACTCTCTCAGAAATGTTCTCAAACATTAGGTATTTCTTAGCATTAATATGAAAGATAATGTAAGTGAATTCATTATAAATAAATAGAATCAAAATTAAATTGTAAGTAGGTTGCTGTCTTATTATTCTTAAGCATCCTGATGCCTAGCACAGTGCTTGTACATAACAAGACCTTAAGCTGTCATAATAGAATAAAATTGGGTAACTGGATTAAGGTTAATATAATGCTTTAGGATGTGTACTTTATCATCCACGGTATAAAATTTTTAAGTTTAAGTAAATGATTGCTTTAAATTCCTGTTTCCTTTGGTTAAATAAATTTATTATGCATGCTTATATTTACTGCTAATGTCGAACACTCATAGGATATATATTCTGACATCTAAAAATATATAACTTAAACTATGTTTTTCAATTGGAGATAATGTTGCTCTCTGGGAGATCTTTGTAATATCTGGAAACGTTTTTGATTATCTCAACTAGGGTAATGCTACTGTCATCTAAAATGGTAGAGTTCATGGGAGTTAGTAAACATCCTAAAATACACAGGCCACAGGCCACAACAAAAACTTATCCAGACACGATGTCAATAGTGCCAAAGTTGAAAAGTTCAGTATATTGAAATAATATAATAATATTTAAAGTATTATCAGGTTTTGAAACATACCATCTCACTGGACATGCTTTGTATTATGATGCCTACTGTCTGCAATTTCCTTTTACGTAAAACCATTTACCAAGACTTCCTTGGCATGAAGCATTTTAAGTAGTTCACAATATGTGTACAGTAGTAGCTCATTTCCAAGAATAATCTACATTGTTATTGGATTTCTTTGACCAGCCCGTAGTTTAATCATCTGCACATTTAATAACTGAATCAAAGGTTTGACAATTTTATGTCACGGAGAGGTGCTTCTAATTCCAGGTGACAACTTGAGAATAGTTTTATGTGCTCTTCTTCTCTCATGTTGATGTATTTTTATCTTGGATCATTACTTTCTGCGACCAAAAGACATTTTGGCTTTTTCATGCATCTCTAACGAGGACAGTTAAAATACTTGATCTGCATTATATGGAGAGGATCTCTTTTTAATTGTTTGTTTGCTTTCTTAGTGATCAGTTATATTAAATGAGCCTTGAAGTTAAGGAGCAGCTTGACGTTCTGTTTTTAATTTATTATTTCAGGTGATACCGACTGCTATTAGGTGTCCACTCGAGCAGCTGAAAAACTGGTGATATTCAACATGAGCACTATGAATAAGAGAAATATTTCAAAATTGAGAGGGTCTTTTGTTGCTCTCAGAAAAAATGGCAACCAATAAAAGATAAACAATATAGCATTCTATTCTTCTAAAGTGTATATATTCTAATATATTTAAGATTTGTTTTCCAAATAACACAACATGCTGAAATAAGAAAAGCAACAACACAGGTGAGATAATAAGGGACAATAAGAGACAGAAGACACTGATTTCAGTGTTGACAAATGTTAAGGAGAGGCAGAGAGTGTGATAAAAATAAAAAGCGATTTAAGCAGGAAGTTAATTGCTGCCATGGAGTGACAGATTTAATTTTTATAGAAAAACAAGTTATCTATATATCTACCTAATTTTTCTTTTAATTTTATGTGTTAGTCATTAACCCTAAAAATACTCTGTGAATCAAAGCTACAAGGTCAAACAAAACACATCTGCTATCTATGTTTGGCCAGTGGATTGTTACATATATTATTTTATTTCTTACTTTGGTTTCAGTGTATTTCAGGACTGGTCCTCAATTTGTAAGACAGGTATAAAATATGCATATATATGTATATACACGTGTATATATGTATATACATATATACATACACATGTATATATATATATACATATACATATACGTGTATACGTGGTTGCAACAGTTTTGCCACTCATCAAGCCATTAGAGTACATATGTATATGTATGTGTGTGTGGATGTGTGTGTCTGTATATAGCATGTATGTATGAATGAAGGTTCTTCAAAATGCTCATGGAAAGATTCATATTTTTTTAATTCCATTTTTCCCACAAACTTCTTGAAGTACACTTTTATACACTCATGAAGAGTCTTCCAAAATTTATGGAAAATACACATTATGAAAAGACTATGTATGAAGTTCAGAAATTTTTTAAACCAAAAATAAACTTGTACTAACTTGTTATAACGTGTCTGAACAGAATAGTTTGAAGCACTAAGAAGGGTAAGACATCAGTTTTCAAAAAACCCCTATCAGGGCCGAGCCGTGGCGCACTTGGGAGAGTGCGGCGCTGGGAGCGCAGTGGCGCTCCCGCCGCGGGTTCAGATCCTATATAGGACTGGCCAGTGCACTGAAAAAGACAAAAAAAAAAAAAAAAAAAAAAAAAACCCTATCAGAGAAACATGAGTTCTGCTAAAATTGAAGTAAGAACAAGCATCAAATTTCTGGTGAAGCTTAGGTGGAAGAATACTGACATCACTGATGCTTTATGAAACGGTTATGGAGATAATGCCTTAAAGAAATAAGCAGTAGATACAAATGGATAACTCATTTTAAGAAGGGACAAGACAATGTTGAAGACGATGGCCTTGGCAGCAGATAATTCACATCAATTTGCAATAAAAAATTAATCTTGTTCATGCATTAATTGAAGAGAACTGATGATTAATAGCAGAAAAATAGCCAACATCATAGGCATCTCAATTGGTTCAGCTTACATAATTTTAATTGAACAATTTCAGTTCAGCAAACTTTCCTCTTAATGGGCGACAAAACTGTTGTGCCCAGGTCAGCTGCAGACAATTGCAGAGCTGTGATGGAAATTTTAAACAAGTGGAATCAAGATCCTGAAACATTTCTTCAAAGAATTATAACAGGAAATGAAACATGGTTTTATCAATATGATCTTAAAGATAAAGCACAGTCAAAGCAATGGCTACCTAGAGGTGGAAGGGCTGCAGTCAAAGCAAAAGTGGACCAATCAATAGCAAAGGTCATGACAACAGTTTTAGGAGATGCTTAAAGCATTTTGCTTGTTGACTTTCTGGAGGGCAAAGAATGCTAACATCTGCTTATTATGAGAGTGTTTTAAGAAAACTAGCTGAAGGTTTAGCGGAAAGACACCCAGGAAAGCTTCACCAGATAGCCCTTTTCCACGAGGACACTGCTCTTGCTCATTCCTCTCATCAAAAAAGGCAATTTGGGGAGTATTTGATGGGAAGTCATAAGGCTTTCACCTAACAGTCCTGATTTGGTTCCTCTGACTTCCTTTTGTTTCCTAACCTTAAAATATTTTTTAAGGGCACTCATATTTGGAAGTTAAAAAAAGTTGTTCTCATAGAAGTAGCAAGTAGAACAATGGTTACCAGAGGCTGGGAGGAAAGGAAGGGCGAGGAAGTAGGGGAAGTGGTGGATTAACAGGTCCATGGCTGTGCTATCTACCCTAAATGATTCAATGTACAGTATATGCATGTATTGGAACAGCACAGTGTACCCCACAAATATGTACAAATAAATGTTAAAATTTTTAAAAAGTTGATACACACACAGACATACATACATGGAGACTTAAAAATGTTCATAAAAATAAAATGAAAAACAATCCTGAGGAAAAGAAAAATAAAGCCAGAGGCATTAATAATATCTGACTTCAAACTATATTATAAAGCCATAGTAACCAAAACAGCATGGTACTGGCATAAAAACAGACATATAGACCAATGCAAGAGAATAGAGAACCCAGAAATCAATCCAGGTACGTACAGCTGACTGATCTTCACAAAGTTACCAAAAACATACATTTGGGGAAAGACAGAGACTAGGGCTACAGCAGGAATTATACCTCGTAGTGCCAGAAAATAAGGAAGTGCTCCAAAACTACTGATGAGGTATGTATTAAAAAAAAAAGACGGAGCCAATTGAAAGAGCTACTAATGGCCAGTGGTGGAACTATATTAGAACTACCTGAGTCATAAAATATAGTAGTATTGGATTATAATCCAAAGTATAATATAAAAATCTCTGTGTCCATGCTGAAATAAATACTTGACTCAATGACTAAATAAATGGAGGAGACTAGACAAATCTTCTGTATGAAAAAAATCTCAAATAATTTATAAAGATGCTCTAGATTAAGCAAAAGCAAAACACCCCATTGTGTAGATGTACCACATTTTCCGTATCCACTCATCTGATGATGGACATTTGGGCTGGTTCCAACTCTTGGCTATTGTAAAGAGTGCTGCGATGAACATTGGGGAACAGGTATACCTTCGACTTGATTTCCATTCCTCTGGGTATATTCCCAACAGTGGGATAGCTGGGTCGTATGGTAGATCTATCTGCAATTGTTTGAGGAACCTCCATACCATTTTCCATAGAGGCTGCAACATTTTGCAGTCCCACCAACAATGTATGAGAGTTCCTTTTTCTCCGCAACCTCGCCAGCATTTATCGTTCAGAGTCTTTTGGATTTTAGCCATCCTAACTGGGGTTAGGTGGTATCTCAGTGTGGTTTTGATTTGCATTTCCCGGATGCTGAGTGATGTTGAACATTTTTTCATATGTCTGTTGGCCATTTGTATATCTTCCTCGAGAGAATTATATTAAGTGAAACAAGTCAGGCACAGAAAGAGAAATACCACATGTTCTCACTTATTGGTAGAAGCTAAAAATTAATATATAAATTCACACACACACACACACACAAAACCGGGGGTGGGGAAGAAGATATAACAACCCCAATTACTTGAAGTTGATATGACAAGCAAACAGAAAGGACATTGTTGGGGGGAGGGGGGGAGGGAGAAGGGAGGGAGGTTTTGGTGATGGGGAGCAATAATCAGCCACAATGTATATCGACAAAATAAAATTAAAATAAATAAATAAATAAATAAATAAATAAATAAATAAATAAATATCAGATAAAAAAAAAAAAAAAAGCAAAACACCCCACTCCTTGAATGTGGGCTGTGCACAGTGACATCCTTTCACAGACTACAGTATAAAAGAGGGGGGAAAAGGGTAACTTTGTAGTAGAGAAAACTGACAAACAAAACACTACACCAGCCAGCTTATCAAGGTCAACATCAGCAGTGATAAGTCATGCTGATAGCATGTACTCTTGATATGCTGTGATGAGAATGACACTTTACTTCTGTGGTTTCCTACCCAAAACACATAACCCAGTATAGTCATGAGAATAACAAAAAATTCAGTTGAGGATAGTACCTGACCACTACTACTCCAAACTTTCAAAGTCAACGAAACAAGAAAAATATGAGATACTATTAAAACCTTATGAAACCTAGAGATAGGACAGCTAAATGTAATATAGTATTCTCAATGTGATACTGGAACAAAAAAAGGATATTAGGTAAAAACCAAGGAAAGTTCAATAAAGTATGATAATACTGTATCTATATTGTTTTGTTAACAAACATGCAATTCTCATGTAAGATATTAATAATAGGAGAACCTGGGTGCAGGGTATATGAGAATTGTCTGTACTGTCTTCACATTTATTTTTATATTTATTTTTATAAATCTAAAACTATTCTAAAATTTAAAAGTAAAAAAAAACTTTCAAGCTAACTACAGCCATTATCAAAGTCAGTAGTACACTAAAATGGGTAAATATGGTATTTATGGTATTAGCTAATTTCATAATTTTTATTTCATATATATACACACATACACATACAGTTGATAATAACATAAAATATTGTCATTGCATTAATTTCAGACAGTGTGTGTGCTTTTTGTTAAGGTACATTCATTCCCCTTATTTGGTCTTCTAACAGTTTGTGTATATTTCATTGACAGCACTTGGCATTTGTAATGGACATACACATGTATTTATTTGCCTATATTCCTAGCTGGACTCTTCAGTTTTTCAGTGACAGTCACTGTTCCTCATGAACCTCCTAAGACTTTTTTAGTGCATAACTTAGGAACTTTTAAGACTTATTAGTCAAGAGGAGCTTAATTAATGAATGACTGATTGAATGCATGAATAAGTGTATAAAATAGGCCATGAAAGCGGAATATTTTATTTTCCTGGTTGTCTTCAAGTGTGTGCACATGGGCACATACATACACATACTCTGAGTATGCACTGATGGATGAACAGGGTAAATAAATGAATAAATATTACTGAATTACTACAGAATAACATGAAGGGACAAATACACAATTCCTACTAACTTTAGCTATGTTTCAAATCCGGCATTGTGCACTAAATATTCACTTCTTTTTCTTCTTCCCCTTTTTCTTCTCCAAACTCCTCCGTCTCTACTACCTCTTTATTATAATCGCTAACATTCTTGACATAAACTTGGCACTTACTATATACCAAACACTGAAATATACTGTAATCTTGCTAAAATTAAAATAAGCTCCAGATATCAATAGTCTTAAAATGAAAGTGGAGACAAATCATAGCATGTGGAATTAATAAAACTAGAGATAGCATATAATCATGTATACTCAAGTCCTGCTTAGAGAGGAAAACACTTTTTCTTTGGTTTCTTAGCAACTGGTACTTAATTTTGGTATAGCCTTTATCCTGCTATTTTGTAATTGGCAATTTACTTTCTTAGCACATGGTTTAGATTTCCATCCTAAGGGATTATGGATTTTTTCGCTCACTAATTAAACTCCAAACCTAGGAGAATGTTTGGCACAAATCAGTAACTCAATTGACAAATATTTAATTTAATTATTCTTCATTTTCTTTATCCAAATCTGTTCATGTATGCCTCCACCTACATTCGGAAACATAATTTTCTAAATTATTAGATTTTATATATTCAATTCTCACAAATCTAGCCTATATTTCAAAACTTTCCTATTTATCTTTCTCGATTTTATGTCATTCATTTTTTATTGTGTAATGTAGTTACTAACACCCATGTCATTATCATTTCATAGGTTCTTGGAGTAAAAAGTCTTGAATTGAGCTATTTTTATATTACTTAAAATTCATCTCACATGCACGGTGTATGTTCATAATATATGCTGACTAAACATTTCTAAAAGAAGACTACACAACTAAAAAACAGCACAAATTACATTCCTTATAGTAGTTGAATTGCTCTCAAAATATTTCAAAGCTTGGTATACCTGCTAATTATGTGAAATTCATTATCACACTAACAGAATTAAGTGTCCTTAATTTAATGCTCAGATATTCAGTTGTTTATAAAGGTGATGTATTAACAAGTAAAATGCCTGCAATTATAAAGCAAAATATAAAAGGAAGTATGCCCAACACTAAATAGACCACAACAAAACACATGGAAAAATAATTTGCATATTAAATAAATGATAATTATAATGTTAGGATGACGTGAGATTATTTTACTTTTATTTCTGGTTTTCTGTGAAGGGCCAATTATATAAAATATGTATGCATTTCATTGATGATGAAAATGTACATTTTTAATATTTCTGATTTTATTTTCTGAGCATGTTAACTAAATCATACTAAATTTTAAAATAAATGTTATGCTATCAATTATCCTATTCTGGAGGAATTTATATGTATCTTTCCTACCTTCAGTGTCTTCTTTTTGAGTTCTCTTGGACAAATAAATAACTACAGATAGCCATTAAATACAAGTGAAAGCAACAGAAACTGTGACAGGATACATGTATTCATAGTTTATTTATTTCCCTATGAATAATGTTGTAGTCTGAACAATCTGCTGTTTTTGATATTGAAAAATATTCGGTACAGTTTTTTAAAAAATCCTCATTCCACTGAAAAAAATATGTTATCTTATGCAGGAAAGTCCATGATGTACTTGTCTACTGCAAGCTATTTTGGTAAGGTGGAACCTTGGAAAAATATTACTTGTAATTATGCAATAGCTCTGATGTCATAATTAACTAAAGCCTAGTGAAAAAAATATGCTTTCTGAAAGTAATAAAATCATCAGCTAGATCTTCCTAAGTGAGCAAGTGTTGGTTCTAATCGATTTCATTAAAAGAAGTTATATTATCTATGGTTAAAATAAAATATGTTACTAATTAAAAATAGTAACGATATATTATAAATTAAACAATTGTATGAAAATTTGTATGACATTTTTAATATACTTATGAAGTAAAACCTCATTTCTACCTCCCTCAAAGACTTAAAAAAAAAAAAAAAGGACACAAACATTTCATATGAAAATAACTGAAACTACTCTTCTGATTTATGATATAATTAAGGTTTAGGCCTTTTAAAAATAGTGATATCTACTTTGGAGAAATGACTTATTCAGTATCAAAAGTTTACTTTCTTCTTTTTTGAGTTAATGCAAGATACTTTACAACTGACTTTATGAATTAAGAGACTATATTACAAAAATACTTTTTAAATGTGAACCTGAGATATGCTCCTGTGAAATGATGTTTTGTCATAAAATTAAGAAAAATATGATTGTTGATAATCATTTTTAGGAAAAAAAATAAATAAGCCTCTGCCTTTCGAATCTTCCTGACCATTGCACTTCCAAAACAGCAAACTGTAAACATTTTTTATTAGATAAAATGCTTTGTTCACTTGAATTTTGATAAGTGATTGAGAAATGAGGTGAAGATCTGACTTTACCATGTCTTTTATGAAATTTTAAAAAATAAAATAATTTTATTAGATATTCTACACATGCATTAATTAAATTGCAATTATATATCAAAGATATAATACAACCTGTTGATTCTGGTTAAATTTTTTCTATTTATAACTGTGCAATATATCATAATATGAAAATGTAATCATTTATGTATGCCTTCAAAATATGAGTGTTTTCTATGTTTAATAAATATATTCAAAACTAGACACATAATAGTGGTCACAATGGACAATATTTCTCCTTCACAGAGTTTACAGCATAATGTGGATCAATTAACCCATAATCAAAAGAAGGTATGTATCAAGAAATATAAGAAAGTTTTTTAACTGTGTCTAAAATCTCTGATCTTCCTCTTCTAACCTTCAAAATTGCTTTTGCTCTTATGAAATTAGTTAAAACATTTTCTTTCCTAGTTCAAATATAAGGAATTAAATAATGTGAGTGTCACACACTCCACAATAATATAAAGAATAATGTTGATAAAAATACAGTATTTGAAAACAATATTGGATGACATTTGTATATTTCAAAAATTTAATTGATAACAGTTGCAAATAAATAGCTGTTGTAATAAAGATCTAATTTTCCAAAGAAAGAACTTATATAATATGCTCATATAATGACATCACACACTTGTAAACTAACCTTCTAATTTAAGTTATGTAATTAATCCATATTCTTCTAAGTTATTTCTGCTAATCTTATTTTTCTGATACAAATCAGAAAAGAGTCAATTTGTGAGGGTGACTAATGGTTTGGTCACAATGGGTGAATAGTATGACTAAGTTATTCTAAGAATAAGGATGTTTACTACCTTAAATGTACTATAATTTCAGTAAGCAAATCAAGACATCAGATAATAATCCTTTTCTCTACAAGTTGAATTTTCTTTTTTAAGATAGGCCATCTTTGGCTTTAACAAATGACATAAGAGCTAGAGTTTCTTACAATTCTCTTTTGCTAATTCTTTTTTCTTAAAGACACTGGGTCACCACAATAGCATCTTTTCTCATTAATCTTTCCTATATCCTGTCATACTTTAACTGAGATAGTGTAGGGAGTTAGCGATACTTACAGAAATTAAGAGAATAAAAACTTTAAATACTCATTTTAATCTCTAAACAACAAAACGACAAATTAGAGCAAGAGCAGAACAAGTCAGATGAAAATTAAAACAATGAATTTACAAGATTTACATTTGCTTAGACTGTCATATTTAAAACTATGTTTTGCGGTATGAAAGAAAATGGAAGCACTAGGTGTCAGAAATATACGTGAAATTCAAAGTTGCAGTTGAAGATTTTTGATATAAAAAAGAATATGTTAGACTCTTATTTTAAAAAGCAGAGCTACAGGCATTCTAAATTGGTATTTCATTTAAACTGGCCTACATTTTTTTGTTCACAAAATTATAAAGCCAGAAATAAACCCCATAGTCCCTGATTCTATTTTGCTTAGGTTAAAAATGAAATAAATAAATAAAAGTCAATGTCCAACTCTTAAGTTGTTCTGACGGCTAATGTTGCTGGATCACTGCTATGCTCACATATTGAAATGTTAAAAAAATAGAATTACTTTGGGGATATCTTACAAAGAGAATTTTAGTAAAAGAAGCAACACTTCGTTTAGGCTCAGAAGGAATGGATAAGCCTTGGCAGGTATTCACTTCTAACAAGAAATTTTTGGATCAGGACATCTGAAGTTTGTATAATCAAAATATATTTTTTTAACAAACCTATTTCTAGATGGTAATTTAATGTTGTTCATACCATTGTTTGGCTACAAAAAAAAATGAACACGGGTTATTTCATTTTTTTTTCTAGTTGATTTATGCAAATCTATTAAAAGAGTGGTCAATTCCTCCACAAAGTCAGTACTGACTGTGTAATTAAATGTTAATGATTCTCACAAGTATTAGTCCACTTGCCCCGTTAGTTTTATGGTATGGGTAACAGGAAAAAGATATTTAATTTTATTATGTAGAAAAAAAACAGACTAAACATCTTAAATCGTAGTGTTGAGTACAAAGTTTAGAAAATTGAGGCTAGGTGAAAGACAGAATAAAAATATAGTGAGCAACTGATAGTGATATATCTTGCAAAAGATTATGGTCATTAGGGGAAAAATATTGGCAGAGGATATGAAAAGTAATTCACACATTTTAAATCTATATTGTTGGTGTAACCAATAAAACTTATTGAAGGATACGATGTAAGTTAGAGAAAGGGAAAAAAATTACTAAAATTGTCTTTCTGAAAATATGAAAAATTAGAGGAAAAAAAACTCTTTTGAAGGACTTCCACTTTCAACTATAATTAAGCATCACATACCAGATTGTTTTTCCATTCTGAAATGATTAGAAAACCGGACAAAACATATAAAGCAATTGTCTTTGGGAAACTAAAAAGAAGATTAAAGGCAGGAAAATAAAGATAAAATCAGAAGTAATTAAAAGAGAAAACATTTATATGTAATAAATACATACAATTTTATCTGTCAGTTTAGAATAATAATAATTAAATAATAAAAGCGAAAGTTGTTCATTGAAGTGGTCAATAAAATTTAAAAACTAGATAGAATGATTAATACAAAATGAGGTTCATACAGAAGGTCACAATATGAGGAATAAAAGAGAGCTCAACACTACAGTTTCTACAAACAAAAAATGATAAGGAAATATTCAGTTCAATTTCACGCTAATATTAGTCTTTCAAAGATTCCAGTTAAAAAATAATCAGATATAAAGTATAATTGGACGCTCACTATACATGCAATATAAACAAGTATAGAAAATGAGACATAAAATAAAATAAACTATAAAAGTAATTAGAGTTAAGATAAAATAACCAAAAAAATTCTCACAACATGCGTATATAAAAATTTAATAAAAACAAACCTCAAAATGGGAAAAAATAGCAGATCAGAAAAACAGAACGTGCTAAACAATAATGGAAATGAGAAATGATGCAGAAATAGAAAGTGAGATCTAAAGAAGGGAAATGTGATAGACATGTTGACAATCAGAAGACAGACACAATTTATAATAGCTATAGCTAACCAGACTCCACTGCAAATATAGAGAATGGTGATAAATGATAGTGGGAATAATTGTGAAGGACCAAGTTTTGCCATATATTTTTATGTTGGACTGAGGAGGCTAAGTATATCATAAGGACAATAAATTTAAAAAATTACAAATCCACACAAAAACCATTGCAATGAAACTGTAGAACATCAAAACTAATAAAATGTCTTTAAAGGATTCAGAGGAAATTATCTTTCAAAGAACTTTAGATTGTGAGTTAAATTTTTAATAAATATTAAAGCAGAAAAAATAGAAAGAAACAAAGAAAAGGGAAGGAAAGAAGGAAGGAAGGAAGGAAAGAAGGAAGGAAGGAAGGAAGGAAGGAAGGGAGGGAAAGGAAAGGAAAGGAAAGGAAAAGAAAAGAAAAGAAAAGAGAAAGAAAAGGAAAGGAAAAAAAATACTGAGAGAAAATACCTTTCAACCTAAAATGTTTACCCCAGGAAAATTCATTTCAGGAAAAGTTTGAAATAAAGAAATATCCAGGAAAAAACAAAAGCTAGAGCGAGTTCATTACCAAAAGGCTTTCACTAATGGACACTTCAAAGGTTGAACTTCCTAAAGAAGGAACATAATGCCAGAAGGAATATTTGACATGCAAGAATAAATTGCAAACAAAGAACAATTAAAACATATTTTTAAATTGCATAACCATTGATTGCATAAAGAAAAGTAATAAATAATTTGAGGGTTATTATATGGTGAAATATGAAGAGACCACAACATCTAATTCATAGGCAGGACTGCTACAGTTAGTTTTAGGAGAATGGTGAAAATATTGATTTATTTTATACTTATTAGATTCAATATGTAAGCTAAAATTTCTATGGTTAACCTTTAAAAATAGATGTAAAATGCTTAAATTCACAGTTAAAACATCGATACCAAAGAAGGTAACACACAAAGAAAAAACATAGAAAAAGTGGGATACATAGAAAATCCCAAATAAAAACATAAGTCAACTCAAACGTATTAGAAACCCCCCAAAATCAATTGTCTAAGCTCCCGATTTAAAATACAAATATTTTTAGTTTGGATTGAAATAGTTACAAAATCCAGGTACAAGCTTATATTTAAAAGTAACATTCATATGGAACAACAAAAGACCACAAATAGCCAAAGCAATCCTGAGCAAAAAAGGAAAGCCAGAGACAATACTCTTCCTGACTTCAAGCTATATTACAAATCTATAGTAACAAAAACAGCATGGTACTGGCATAGGAACAGACATGTGGACCAATGGAACAGAATTTTTTTAAAAAATGGAAATCAACCCTCATATTTACAGCCATCTGATCTTTGACAAGGGCAACAAGAACATACACTGGCGAAAAGACTGCCTCTTCAATAAATGGTGCTGGGAAAACTGGACATGCATATGTAGAAGAATGAAACTTGATCTGTACTTCTCACCATATACCAAAATCAACTCAAAATGTATTAGAGACCTAAATACAAGACCTAAAATTTTAAAACTCCTAGAAGAAATCATAAGAGAAATAATCCAGGATTTAGGACTGGGCAAAAACTTTATGAATAACACCCAAAAGCACAGACAACAGAAGGAGAAATAAACAAATGGGATTATATCAAACAAAGAAGTTTTGCACAGCAAAGGAAAAGAGAGTGAAAAGACAACCTACAGAATGGGAAAAAATATTTGCCAACTGCACCCAACAAGGGATTAATATCCAGAATATACAAAGAGCTCAAAGAACTTTACAGCAAAAAAATAATAATAATCCAATTAAAAAATGGGCAAATGAACAGACATTTCTCAAAGGAAGACATGCAAATGGCCAACAGGTATATGAAAAACTGCCCAACATCACTAATCATCAGGGAAATGCAAATCAAAACCAATCTGAGATATCACCTCACCCAAATAAGATTGGCTATTATAAAAAAGACAGAATAACAAATATTGTTGAGAGTGTTGAGAAAGAGGAAACCTTCTGCACTGTTGGTGGAACTGTGAATTAATATAGCCAATATGGAGAATGGTATGGAGGTTCCTCAAACAACTACAGATAGAACTATCAAATGATCCAGCAATCCCACTACTGGGGATATGTCCAGAGGACTGGAAAACATCAGGTCAAAGGCTACACCTGCACTCCCATATTTATTGCATCTCTATATACAATAGTCAGGCAATGGAACCAACCTAACTGTCCATCGATGGATGACTGGATAAGGAAATTGTGGTATATATGCACAATGGAATACTACTCAGCCAAAAAATAACAAAATTCTACTATATGCAGCAATGTGGATGAGCCTGGAGAAAATTATCCTAAGTGAATCAACCCAGGTACAGAAAGAGAAATACCACATGTTCTCACTCATAACTGGGAGCTGAATCCATAAATAAACAAGTAAACAATAAAGAGAGACAGAGAGAAAGAAAAAAACAACAATCACAGTAATATGTTGAGCTTTTAGAAAGAGAAAAAAGAACATTGGTTACTAGAGGTGGACAAGGGGCGGGAAGGCAGAAGAGAGGGACTAATGAGGAACTCTGGTCAATGGACACAAAGAAAGATTGCATACTGTAATGATGAATAAGCTAACTATCCTGATCTAACCACCACACACTGTACACAATTACTGAAAATTAACGTTGCACCCCACATGTATGTATAATAAATTATCTAAAATAAATAAACAGATTTTTAAGATTTTTAAATACTGAATCTAAAAAAAGGCATGAACTTAAAAGAACAGCAACAACAAAAAGAAACATGTTTTAGTGACTACAAGGAAGCCAAAAAAATCATAACAAAACCTAGAAAACCTTTAGAATGAGAAAATGACCAAAACACCACATACTGAAATTTATTGCAATATAGATAGAGCAATACTAAAGGAAAGATATATAGAGTCTTGACTACTCATGTTAGCAAAATTCAAGACAAAAAATTATCTGAGAATTGGATTTAATAAGTTAAACTAATTATTACTAGAATTACTCCCAAAGATCATAGAAGAATAAAAAAGGAAAACCAGTTAAACAAAAACAGGGATAAAATGGAAAGGATCTTTCAAAGAAGTAAGCAAGAATATGAATTAGAGAAGTTTCTTAGTAACTTGGCATATGCAAATATGTAGGTTGCTTAAAATTTAGAAAATTCAGTGATGTAATTGGCACCTTGAATTTAGGCAAATGATTATATTATACATTATTTTAATAGAAGCATATAAGAAGTTTTCAATATATTTCAGCTTCCATTTAAGATAAAATTGTAAGGAGAATTTTATAAAACTTTTGAATAATATTAATGAAATCCTAGGTAAATGAAGTAACAATACCATGTTTCTACAGTTGAAAATTAGATATGGTAAATCTTGATATTCAATAAAATTTCAATCAAAATACCCAAAAACTTTGAACTTGAAAAGCTGAATCCAAAATTCATAAAAATGAACAAAGTTCTGACAAATCATGTCATTCCTGAAAACTAAGAATATAGTGAAGAGGCTTATAAGGTAGGACTGCCAATATGGATTGTGTTTAGTGCCAATTGTTTTTTGCTGCGTCCCTTCTACATTAAAAAATCCGAGTCACCTCATTTCAGCATGTTAGCATTTTGGTGTCTTAATCTCCTGTATACCAAGAAGAAGTACCCTACTCGGCTGGCAGTACTGATCCACCGACTAGAACACCTCTTAGAATTGGGGTTGGCCACAGTGCTCTAGGGTGAGCCCAAAGATGCAAACCCCAGAACTCTTTGGGCATTTGGTTGGAATGTGGAAGGATGGCTCGGAATATGCCCTGAAGAGAGGAAGTAGGGATGCAGCCCTGCTCTGACCAGGCACTAGGAGCCCCAACAAGATTGCACTGTGAAATCAACCAACATAGCATTGCCGCCCTGATGGATACAAACATGAATGACACTTAACTGTACTGAAAGTGCATCGAGGCCCTCTGAGGCAGGATGCCCACTTGCCTGGGTTTAAGAGTGTTACTATCAGTAGATTTCAGCTATGCTATAAAACTCTTGTAATTGAAACAATGGTTTTTGGTAAAATGATAGACAAAGAACTCACTGTAGCACAGAAAACAAAACTACACACATATATAAATTTTCTAAATAACAGTGTCATTCCAGATCACTATGAAATGATGGACCAACATGCTGGGTACATGTCTCAGAGGAACGCTTACCTAAGTGCACCAGTAGGCCTTGAGAAGAAAGTCCATGAGAACTGTAATCTCTATGAGGGTAGGAAATTTAATCTGCTTAGTTTAATGATATATTCCTGGTACTCAGAATAGTGTCTAATACTTTTTTTTTTTTTTTTTTTTTTGTCTTTTTGTGACCGGTAAGGGGATCGCAACCCTTGGTGTGGTGTCGCTCGCACCGCGCTCAGCCAGTGAGTGCACCGGCCATCCCTATATAGGATCCGAACCCGTGGCAGAAGCGCCGCTGCGCTCCCAAGCGCTGCACTCTCCCGAGTGCGCTACGGGGCCGGCCCTAGTGTCTAATACTTTAAGATATTTTAAAAATAGTTTCATTTTTTCTTATTATAGCCACAAAAATACATATATCATTCCCCCATGGCAGAATAGATAAATAACTTATTTCATATACCCTTAGGTACGATTAACCAAAGTAAGATAAAAATTTACATAAAATTCAAAATAGAGGTAAAAGTGTTAGAGGAAATGGAGATTGCAAAGTTAACAGTAATTTTGTATGACTTAAACTGGATGCTGAAACTCTTGGTATTTTTTCCTTAAACTACTTATATACACACAGAGGGATTATTATTATTATTATTTTTTCTGTTTTTTAATCCGGATGTTGCAAGATGGAAGCTCATTTTATTTTCTGTATTTAAATGACATGGGTGCACAAACACACACACACACACACACACACACACACACACACACACACACACACACACACACACACACACACACACACACCTAAAAAAGAAAAGAATAAAAAGAATGACTCCAAATTTCAGTCCTGGACAAATTAATAACGACTGTTTACTGTTACAAAAAATTGTCCAGTGTTGGATGGGATGTGAAAGAGGATAACATAATCTATTGTTCTTTTTGGACCATTATTTACATTTGGTAGAAAATGTGAAAAACCAGATTAAGAATTTTCATTTTTATGCCTCTTGCAGGATCAGTCTTACATACCTATTTAGCAGGTTGTGGGAGACAGGTGGGATTCTGTGAATATTTGTGAGGGAACTCATGTGTATGTTTAGTGGGTAAACACACATGTAACATACACACCATGTTCATTTTGGGGTGGAGATTTAATATTAAAATGGTAGAATAGGGTGCCTGACATCAAAAGATAGCAACAATAGGTCAAAGAAGATACTTGATGTGTGGTCTCCACAAACCGGCCAAAACAGGTTTGGGGGCTGCAGCTGCTTATCAGGATAGGCATGTCTATAAAGATGATTCCCTGTCCAATTGGAGCTGCAGTGAAGCCCCCAAGAATGAGAGGTGGGTAGGTGACTGGCACCAGTTGGACTGTTTTTGGCCAGAGTGGCAATTTCCCAGCTGTAGCTCTGTTGACACTTTCTACCAGGAGCTGGTTTCTGCTTGATTACAGGAAAGAAAAGCCTCATAGCGGTTAATGAAATATATATTTTGAAAAAGTGAAAATGCATGTCTAACCACTCACCTTGCGATGGCCGTTAGGTTCTTTTTGTTAGTTTTGAGTGTTTCTTTGTAGCCACTGAGAGTCCATATTAATTTGTCTGTTGGGGTATGTTTTAAAAATTTAATCTTCACAACATCCTTTGTCTTGTTATCCTTTTTTTTTTTTCAAATAATGAAACTGAAGCACGAAGTTGTTACATGACCCACCTGTCCTTTAGAGTTGTTAAAGAGTGCACTTGGGCTTCAAACCCAGGCACCATTAGTTCAAAAAGAAATGCCTGTTGTAATGATTAAAGCAACAGAAGTAGAATAACAAGTGATTTCTGTTCTCCTTTTCATGTTCCCATGTTCTTTTAAATTTTAGCACAAAAATAATGCATTCATTTACAATTAATTTTATAAACAGTATACTGTTATTCAACAATACATACAATCTAGAAATGAGGAGAAATTCTTTAGAATCTCTAAACACGTACTTGAGTGTTTCCCCTATGTTTTTTTAAGGAGTTTTGTTGTTTCAGTATGTATATTTAATTCCTTAATCCATTTTGAGTTGATTTCAGTTTACAGAGAGAGGTATGGGTCTAGTTTCATTCTCCTACATATTAATATCCAGTTTTCCCAGCACTATTTGCTGAAGAGGCAGTCTCTTCCCCAGTGTGTAGACATGGTGCCTTTGTCAAAGATCAGATGACTATAGGTGCATAGGTTGATTTCTAGGTTCTCTATTCTAGTCCATTTATCCATGTGTCTGTTTTTACACCAGTACCATGCTGTTTTGTTATTATAGCTTTGTAGTATAGTTTAAAGTCAGATAGTGTTATGCTGAACCAGCCCAAATGTCCATCATCAGATTAGTGGATAAGGAAACTGTGATATATCTACACAATGGAATACTAGTCTGCTATAAAAAAGAATGAAATACTACCATTCACAGCAACATGGATGGACTTAGAGAAAATTATATTAAGTGAAACAAGTCAGGCACAGGAAGAGAAATACCACATGTTTTCACTTATTTGTGGGAGCTAAAAGTAAATCAATAAATAAATACAGAAACAAATAAAGGGTGGTGGGAGAAGTAGACACAACAATCACAACAATTCTTTGAACTTGTTAAGACAAGTGAACAGATATGATATAGGGGGAGGGGAGAAAAGGAGGGGGAAATAGGAATGGGTAAAGGGACATGAAAATCAACTACAATGTATATCGAGAAGTTAAATTAAAAAGAGAAAAAAGAAATAAAGAATCCCTCTAGTGGATGGATTGAATTATGTCCCCCCAAAACTCCCTGAAGTTTGAGTTATGTCCCCCAAGTTTTATGTATTAGGAACTTAGCCCCCACTGTGACTGTAAAGAGGGTGGGAAATCCTATTATGGTAATTGAAAAGTGGGTCCTTGAAGAGGTGATTGTGTTGTAGGACTGTGCAATAGTAAATGGATTAAAAAATGGTGGTCAGGGGTGTGATTCTGAGGGCTTTAAAAGAAGAGGAGAGTCTATCTCTCTCTCTCTGCTCTCTCTGCTTCCACCATCTTGCATTGTGAGACCCCTGGGTCACTGTTGCCACCATCAAATGGACTTTGGACTTCCCAGCCTCAGAAATTGTAAGCAATAAATTTCATTTTCTTTATAAATTACCCAGTTCCAAGTATTTTGTTTAAGCAACATAAATTGACTAATATAATCCATAAACACTTTATTTTAGTCTTATTTTTGTATGTATTCTCTGTTTTTTGACTAGAGTTTACTTTGAATTTCATTTTATTTGAATGGATTCATAATTTAAAAATATAAAAATTAAGTATCGATAATACTAACTCCCAGCCTTGTCCCCATGTACTGAACTTCCAGTATCTACGTACACTGTGAGACATTTTGCTTTTCACTTAATGCATTCAGAATATATCTTCATGTCAGTACATATCTGCACAGAACCTCATCATGTGGGTATAAAATACATATACAATATCACAATGATTATACACATTATCCTTACTATTTCTAGGCTGGCAATCATTTTACCAAACACATTTTAAATCTTTTAAGAGCTCTAGTGGTCTTATGAAAAGATAGATGTCATCCTACAGCAAATTTATTTTCAGGATCTGGTAGTCAATCAATTAATATATGTCAGGTCAAAGAACAAATATTTTATTCTAGATATTTCCAATCCTGAGCAAATTTTATATTTTATTACTTTTACACAGATTTAATGTTTTAAACTTAAAGTTTTGGGGGAAATTACATACACATATTAACTATCACATGACCGGCATTATCAAACTCATTATTCTGTCATTATGATATATAGATCTTGCCTCTTAGCCTTCTTGGATATTTCTTTTCACCTAATCAGAATCTCATAATAATTAATGTGGTGTCTAGATGTCTCATCAGCATGGAGATGAGGGATTGAACACATGTGGCTGATTTTATTTTTTGTAATGGGGTTAATTTATCATCTTGGCATATGCAAACTTTTAAAAATTAGTTATTGTGATGATTGCTGCTATTGATTAGATTTTTATATTTTTGTTAAATTTCTTATTATTTGACTAATTAATTTGATGCACACACACACACACACACACACATCCACACACACTCATACATATGTATTATAAACCAACTCTACCAAAAATACATAATCATCTATATATTACTCTAATTAAAAATTACAAACATTAAACATAAGCTATGATGTTCATTTTTATGTGTTATTTATTCATATTACCATTAAAACTCTTATATTACATTTGAACTTTTTGCATATTGTTTTGATATAAGGGACTTATAAAACATTTTCCAAAATAAATGAATATTACCACTA
Source organism: Cynocephalus volans (assembly GCF_027409185.1). NCBI lineage: Eukaryota > Metazoa > Chordata > Mammalia > Dermoptera > Cynocephalidae > Cynocephalus > Cynocephalus volans. Next base: position 6,893,668 of record NC_084474.1, read on the forward strand.
GTTCTACAAATAACAAATTTTAACTGCTTTTCTCTCTGTCTTTTCAAGTGACACACCTGCAATTCTCATAAGCATTCTGGAATTTTGGATACAAGTGGATGTTTTGGACATTTTCTGTGTTTCACTAACTAAAAATAATAAAAGGCACTCAACTCAATCTTATGGAGACTTGTCTTTCTTTAAAGTGAGCTTCCTAAGAGAAAAGATTTGAGTTGTGTTTATGAAAGATACTTGTAAACTCAGTGTTTTTGGTGCTGCTGTTGAACTACTTTTAGTAGAATGTTCAGAAAAGTGTTTTCCAAGACCTGATTTATATTATTTAATTAATCACTTGATTGATTACCATATTAGACAATATTTAACATTTGGGGCTTCCAGTTTTCAAAGATGGATGAGTTTTCGGTAGAACATTGCTCCAGCAATGAACAATGAAGAAACTTGGAATACACACCAGCATTTGTGTGTGTCCAAAAAGAACTTGTAGGACAAAGATCCTAGTGAGGGATGAATTTCAGCGAAGTTAGTTGGCATTTTGTAGCTGCTAGTTTCTCTTAGGACTTTTGCCAATTACCAGCTTAAGGTGAGAAGCTAAGAATCTGGGCAGAGGGCCATTGTAAAACTTCTACTGCTAAGAGGCAGGGTGGTCAGCAGGAGACACTACCAAATTTCTTGTTCCCAATCTCCTTCCCTGAAGCAACTACTTCATTACATACAGCCTGCCTTCCTAGTATTCACACATGAGAGCCCGTGCATAGCATCCACTTCAGTCTTTTCAGCCTCTGTTGCCAGTTCTCTCTCAGCCTACCATTTACCATTAAGCCAATGTTGCTTATTTTGTTTTTATTTATTTTGTAATATCACAGTATCCCATTTCCTGTACCAAGCAACTCATTTATTAGGATATGGAAGAATATGTAGTCATACAAATAAACCCTAAAATGTCAATAAAATTTTATACATGCAAAGACTCTGGGAAACATGCAAAAGCCCATGGATATTCAGTTACCAGTAAATCTCTCCCCACAATGTTTTAATAGCTGAAAATAAACCTCTTAATTATCTAAGTGTTTGACAACATTTATAAAAAAAATGAGTTGGAACCAGTACTTATATAATGAAGACAAAGGACAGGATTTAGATTAAACTAGGAATCTATATCAAATGGTTCTACATAGGAATATATACTTGGTGTGGAGTTATTGTTACTGAGTCCCCATTCACTTATTTTAATTCCTTTGTTTTTTATGAGTTTGTTTATTGTGTGTATTACCTAGTGCATGCCTTTCCATCTCTGCTGCATTTTCGTCATCATAATGGTAGCAATTTTAGTGAAACCGAAGATAGAAGTGACATCTTTTGCATGGTGGCATGCCGTCACTGGGATTATTATAGAGTCATTATCCTTCCCTAGACCCAACCGTTATACCAACACCACCACCAGCCTATCATGGGACTATTGTGTTAAAACATAATGAAATTCCTATTATTTAAATAGCTTTATATTGGAATAACTTTGTTACAGCAGCTTAGCCTTTCACCTAGGTAATAACAATTTTGTGAGTACTAAATATGAGGATTTGGTATCAGAATAAAAGCAAACAATTGTGTCTACCACTGAAAGCAGGAGCTTTATCTACAACTAAAAGCAGTTTTATTGCTCAGAAACTTCTTGGCATGTATTACATTATTTTTGTGTTCCTAGGTAATGTTCCCAGCTAAGATGCAGAGATGAAAATAAGAGTTTTCAAATGGCATCAAATTAATTAGCATTGAATAAATTATAGAGAAAAATGAGTGGAAACTAGGCAACATTAAATATAGGAGGAAATTCCATAAGTTTAAGAACTGGGACAAGAAAAGTCTTTTGGGCATGGTAACTTTTGCATAGAACTGATTGAAAGTAAACAACTTTCCATTAATAATAAAGCTAACAATAAACTTATTTTAAGTAGACCCCTTGAAAACTCATTGGTCTGTTACTTTCAGATAGCGATGGCTATGTGACTAGGTTTATAAGAATGGAATATGAGTGGAAATGATAATTGCCTTTGGATGGCCTTAAAATATCAGGCATGCAATTCTCTCTTTTCTCTTCCTGTCGCACAAATGTGGTTGTGACCCAGGTTTGTTCATGCAAATGACAATACTCCTGGAAAGAGTGGCAAATAAAAAAATGGAAGAAATATGGTTCACTTAATGATCTCATGAATTAGAACTGATTATCTACCCTGACCATTGCGTATCTCCAGACTATTATGTGAAAGATACATATTTCTATTTTGTCTGTTCCACAGTCATGTGCATTTCTTTATACAGCATCTTCAACAAATATAGTTATTAGTTGCATTTTAAAAAATGGTTTTCTAGAAAGATTTTAGCTGTTTTCACATTCACTAGAAGTGTGTGATAGTTGTAATACTCCACTTATTTTTCAATATCTGGGTCTTTGAAAAAAATCTATCGATTGTACAGGCAAAAGGAACACACATCATTTTTTGTGATGCTGAGGTTAAATATGTTTTTTCTGTAAGTTTTGTGACAGTTTCTAATTTTTTTATTGTTTTTAATGCCATTGGTTCAATTTCTATTTCTAAGCCTCCTGTCATTAATTTGTACTCAATGGATAAGCGTTCTCTCAGCTTATGATGTATGTTTTCATTAAAAGCCTGTTTTTGTTACCTTTTATTATCCTTTTTTATTCTCTGTTAATTAATTTATACGCTTTTTTGTTACAGAGTGGTTTTGTTCATTTCCAATCATATTAATACTTTCTTTCTTTCTATATGTGTTCAGTACAACATCTCATGTGATATCAGATTGAAGTTGATATTAAAGGTTTCTTACTAAGCCATTGTCTTGTTACAGCAGAATACTTACGTCAGACTCATCAATAACAGTACAGTAAATACATATTAACTTATATAGTTAATAAATGTATTTAATTATTTTACCTGAACTGCTTGATTGGCTTCATTTTAATAAATTTGTGGTAAGGAATCAACACCAAAAACTACATAATTCCTACAAAGATCAAAAGCAAGTAACAGGTATCAATTTAGATAAACTAGATTAATTTTTAACAGTTTTGAGTTATAAAATATATAAAATAAAATATTTGTATAATGTATATTTTGATAAGACAGCATGCAGACTTTCAATAGATTTAAATAAGGGATATATAATCCAAAAGGTAAGGAGTATCATTCTGATTTATTTTCCCAGAAAGAATAACGTTGGTCTAAGTTTATCATCTGTGTGATTTATCATATTGAAAATATACTTATATTAAAGCTGAATTTTAAGTTATTTATGTCCATTAAATATTTTTCTAATAACATTTGGACAAATGTGAGGATAATATCGCTATGATTATTTTGCATGTCAATTTCATTATTTCTTATTATATGTAATAATTTCCTTTTATTTTTGAGCCAAAATAGTTAGCTTGTGCTACTAATATTTTATGTGATGCTAAAGTTATTTATTTGTTGATTCCTTGAATAAACTACGTAAAACATTTTAATGGGATTATAAATCTTACACAGAAGCATAATTATTAAATTAATTAAATAAGTATACAACTTTTATTTACAGCTCTAAAACATTTTAATGAGATTACTTTTAAATTATAACACATTGATAGGTGTAGTCTATTTTTAATTCAGTTTAGTTTGGCTGTTGCTATTTGTTAAACATTACTTAAGAAAAAGAAAAGAGAAAACAAAAGACGAAAAGAGTGAAACGCAAGAATAAAAATAAGAAATTGGAGAAGCAGGATGGGGAGGGAGATCAGGAGATAATTGAGAGGATAATTGGGTGGGGGACACGGGGTATAAACACAATTTGTGGTACTGGACATGCTCCCAGTATGGATCTGGCCATCACATCTTAGGCACGAGTGGTGACAATTTGCTTTGTACCCCATCCATATTCATAACCAATAAAACAACAACAACAACAACAACAAAAGAAATGGAAGAAGCATAAGAAGATGAGGAACAAGATGAAAAAGAGGAAAAGTAAAGAACGAGAGAAAGAAAAGAAAGAAGAAACAACAGCTAATGGAAATTAAAAGCCTTTCTTAGTGGTTCATTAAATTTTAAAAAGTCCAGGAATATTTCAACCAAAAACCAAAGAGGAAGAGAGAGAGAAAAGCACACAAGGAATATTAGGAAAAAAAATGACTAAAGATTCTTATATTTGATGAAAAACACTAATCCGTATATTCAAGGCAGTTATGAACCTAAGTTAGGATGAACTCAGAAAAATCTATAAATTGCCATATTATATCCAAACGAATGAAAGTCAAAGATAAAGAGAAACTCTTGAAAGTTGCACAAGAGGTGCCACTCATCATGTACAAGTTTAAATCACATTAAGTAGCTGATTTTCCATGGGTGTGGAGCCAGAAAACAGTTGAACGGCATATTCAAGATGTTGAAAGGAAAGTACTTTTAACCGATAATTCTACTTTCAGCAAACATATTTTTCAAACAAAAATAAATAAATAAAACGTAATCAGTAAACAGATACTGAAAAAAATAATTTCCAGCAGAACTGAGGACCATCAGTCTAAAATGAGAGGATCCTAGGGGGTAATTCAAAACTGCACACACAGAGAATAAAGTGCACCAGGTACGGACAGCTGCATATGGAAACACAGCATAAATATATTTTCATTGTAACACAGTTCTTCAGTTATCCGCTTTAAAATAAAATATAGTAAAGCAATAAATAAAAAATTATGTTGCTATCTGTAGAATTTAGATAATGGAATTTGTGTGCTGATAAGAGCACACAGAAGGAGGAAAAATGGAATACTAAGAGTACAAAGATTTTCATACATTAATAAAATTAAATTAATCTGAACTAGATTGTTTTAGATTAAGATGTTTATTATAATCCCTAGGGAAACCTCTAATATAACAACTCAAAATGATTGTACAAGAAGCAATGAGGTAATTAAAATAGTGCATTAGAAAATATTTATTTAGCACAAAAGATGTCTGTAGTGGAGGAGTTGAAGAACAAAAAAAGACAGAATTAAAATGAAAAAAAAAATAGCAAAATGCCAAGCATAAATTCAACCTTATCAGTGTTAAAATTGAAAGTATATGGACGAAATGCTCCAATTAAACGGCAGACATTAGCTGAATGGATCAAAAACACAAGACAACTATATGCTGTATAGAGAAGACACACTTTATATTTAAAGATATAACTAGGATGAAAGGAATAGGATAAAAAAAATTTATATTATGCAAGCAAAACCATTAAAAATCTGGACTGGCTATACTAACATCAGATAAAGAAGAGAAATTAGACATTAAAACAGATAAAAATGTTACTAAAAGTGTAACTAAAAATAAACAGAAACCTGTCAAACTGCCAAAATAATTAAGACAACAGGAAGGTAGAAAACAAAAGAGGAAATTAACAAAAAGAGTTCATTTTTGAAAAGATAAACAAAATTGAAACACGTTTAGCTAGACTAAACAAGAAAAAGAAAGAATCAGATTACTAAAATCAGCAATGAAAGAGAGTGCATCACTACTGATGTTACAGAAATAAATATGATTAAAAGAGGATACAATAAAAAACTGTGCCAAAAAATTAGATAGCTTAGGCAAAATGGACAAATTCCTGGGAAGTCACAAACTGCTGAAACTGAGACCACTGAAAAAGTAGGCAAACTGAATAGATGAAGAGATAGAATTTGTAAATTTAGAATCTTACGACAAACAAAACCCTATCTCAGGAAGCTTCTCTGGTGAATTTTATCAAATATTCAGAGAAATTAAACATCAATTGTTCACCAACTCTTACAAAAAATAAAAAAGAAGGAAAGACTTTCCAACTCATTTTATAAGACCAATATTACTGTGATACTAAAACTATATCAAAGAAACAAAAATACAGACCAATATCCTTCACCTAAAAATACAAAGATAAAACTCTTCCACAAAATACTACCAAATTGAATCCAGCAACATGTAAAATGGATTGTACACTAGCACCAATGTAATTTATACCATAAATGAAAGATTAGTTTAATATTTGAAAATCAGTCACTTAAAACACCATATAAATAGAATAAAAAGCAAAATACACAGCTTTTCAATGGACAAAAAGCATTTGAGAAAATAAAACACTCTTTCATGATAAGAACGCTCAACAAAACAAGGAAAAGAAGATAACTTCCTGAAACTAGTGAGTTATCTAGGAAACCCACAGCTAACATACTCTATGGTAAAAGAATAAATGCTTTCACCCTAGGATTCATTAGAAGACAAGTATATCCACTCTTGTAAATTTTATTCAGCATTATTCTGGAGATTCTAGGCAATGTGGTTAGGAAAGGAAAGAAAATTAAAAATATCCTAACTGGAAAGAAAAGCATTATTTACATATACAGATGATATAATCTCATATATACAAAATTCTAAGATATACACTGAAATACTAATAGAAATAATAAGCATGTTTGGCATGGTTTCAAGAAACAAATTTAATAATGAAAATCAATTTTGTATCCATTATCAATGTACTACCTAAAAGTGATATTATGAAAACAATCCAAATTGCAATAACAATAAAACAAATAACAAATTTAGGAATAACTGCTTTTGTGTTGAAAAAATTGAACAATAATTAAATAAAAGACATAACATACTCACGGATCAGGAGATTAAATATTGAGATACCTGTTGTCTACAAAATCAGATATAGATTCAACGCTGTCTACCAAAATCTCAGCTCTGTTTTTTTAACTAGACCTGACATGATGGTTTTCAAATTGGCATTGAAGTACAAGGGTCCCAGTATAGCTGAAACAATCATTAAAGAGAAGAATAAATTCTCTTATCATACGTATAATGTATGTTCTTATCTTTTCTTATGTTTACAGATATTTAAAATTAAGCATTTGTGATTAGTGAATATGGTAAAGCAAAAAATCTGAAAATATTAAAAACATTTTTCTCGTTTAGTAGTCTACTTCTTGCTGCCAAGAGGGACCAAATTTTACACACAGTTAAGTTACATTGTGTGATATTTAAGCAGCATAAAATAATATACTCCACCAATTCATAAGTTAAATATCATGGGGATTAGTGTAAAATTGAGTCAATATCAAATCTTATAATTAAAATTGCTAGAGCCCTGTAAAACAAAATGTATAATTCCAAGGGATCTCATTTTATGTTCATATTTAATGTAAGTCGGCCCCAGTTGACTTACTTGTGATTTTAAAAATGTATACATACAAATACCTATGTTTTCTATGTTGTACTAAAGATTTCTAAATTTAATAATCTATGCCATATAGCCCATATTTTGGTAATTAAAATGTATTTCCATTACTATTCCTTAATGGGGATAGTGGAAATGGATATATTTTGAACTCAAATTGTTTTCCTTATTATCACTCCTCTTCTAACTAATTACTTAAAAACCTAAATCAAATAAACGTTTTCAACATAATATAACTTTGCATATTTTCTATAACCCCTCCAAATCTTTTTAAAATTCAGTTCATTAATAAATCAGCTCAGTGTGGGAAATGGTGTTTATTTGTATCCACAAAATTGAGAAAAACACCATTTTTAAACCAACTTATATGAATATTATGTCGATGTATTTCAATTGTAATTGAAATATTAAAATATTTTGATTTCTATGGATAATGATGAAGCATATATGTAAATTATGTGTAATACAAGGGTCTTCAAAAAATTCATTAAAAAAGTGCATATTATAAAAAAACTACACAAGAATTGCAAAATTTTTTTGCAACAAAATAAACTTCTACAAACTTATAACATGTCTGAACAGACTCTAGCTTGAGACACTAAGAAGGATAAGACATCAATTTGAAAAGAGCCCCTATCACAGCAACATGAATTCTGATAAAATTGAAGCAGGAACAAATATTAAATTTACGGTGAAGCTTGGGTAGAAGAATGGTGACATCATCGATTCTTTACAAAAAGTTTATGGGGACAACACCACAAAGAAATCAGCAATTTATAAATGGATATCTAATTTTAAGAAGAGATGAGGCGTTGTTGAAGATGAAGGCCACAGCAGCAGACCGTCCACATTAATTTTCAAAGAAAGAATTAGTCTTGTTATTGCACTAATTGAAGCAAACTGAAAGTTAAAAGAAGAACCAACATCAAACACCATGGACATCTCAATTGGTTCAACTTACAAAATTCCGACTGAAAATTACAGTTGAGCAAACTTTCTGCTTAATGTATGCCAAAACCGTTGGCATAGATTATGCCAACGGAAGATACCCAGATCATCTTCAGGCAAGAGCAGAGCTTTCCATGGAACTTTTATACAAGTGGGATCAAGATCCTGAAGCATTTCTCCTGAGAAATGTTAAAGGAGATAAAACATGGCTTTACCAGTATAACCCCGAACACAAATCACAGTCAATGCAATGGCTACCAAGAGGTGGAAGTGGCTCAGTCAAAGCAGAAGCAGTCAACAGCAAAGTTTTTTGGGATGCTCAAGGCATTTTGCTTGTTGACCTGGAGAGCCAAAGAACAGTAACATCTGCTTATTATGAGAGGGTTTCGAGAAAGTTAGCCAAAGCTTTAGCAGAAAAATGCCTGGGGAAACTTCGCCAGAGAGTCCTCCACCACAGTGCTCCTGCACAATCCTCTCATCAAACAAGGGCAATTTTGAGAGAGTTTGATGAGAAATCATTAGGCATTCACTTTATAATCCTAATTGGGTTTCTTCTGACTTCTTTCTGCTTTCTAATCTTAAAAATATTTTAAGGGCACCTATTTTTCTTCAGTTAATAATATAAAAAGCCTGCATGCATGTGGTTAAATTCCCAGGATCCTCAGTTCTTTAGGAATGGGTTAAATGGCTGATATCATAACTTACAAAAGTACCGTGCACTTGATGGAGCTTATGCTGAAAAGTAAAGTTTATATATCTTATTGTTATCTTTAATTCCATTTTTCCATGAACATTTTGAAGTTTCCTCATATATATAAAATATTAAAATTTTATAAAAGTTTACCAACATCCAAATTTTAATTCCAATTTTATTTTTTCATATCTGTGTATTTAGATGGGAGAAATCAGCTATTTCACATACAGACACATATTTTTCATTGAATTAATTTTTATGCAAATCCTTATATATTTATCACATTTACAAATAAAATTTACAGACCTTATATTAAATTATCACAATTTATTTTTTCATATCAGTCATGAATTTTAACCCCACCCTGTGGAGGTGGGCAATTGCACTTTAAAAACTTTAAAAGCCAAAATCACAACATATCTTTTAAAATTTGACAGCACAGCATCACAAAAAAACTTAAAACCAATTTGTTTCATGCCAGATATCTCATTTTTAGTAGGTAATAAAAAGAATGGTCTCTATGAAATTCCACTGGGACTTTGAAATGTCATTTCTAACCTTCAAAATGAGTATTCTATACTTTAACATTATTCACAAGATTTATTCATAGAAAATCTAACTGATAGAGTATATTAATAAATTACATTTTGTTTTTTAAACACACACACACACACACACACACACACACACACAAAATAAAAAAATAAAAACAGGAAAATGAAACCAATTGTGCTCCTAAAAAGTGATGAAGCTATGTCCAAAGAGATCGTTTCAGTTTTTGATTGCCACAGCTTTGTTATTTACAAGAAAGTGAGAAAGAAATAAACATTTGCCAAGTTTCTTCTGTGTGTCAAACATTATTAGACATTTTATACAGTTTTTAACACTTTTTCAAAGTGAAACATACCTACAAAAAAGTACAATGTTTGTAGAGTTCAATTAATTTTAAAAACGTGAACAGGGCTGTGATTAGTTTTTTTAAAAAGCCCTCAGTCAGGAAGCAGGGAATGTCTCTAAACATAACTGTAAGCCTAACTCTAATTCAGAAAAGTCCCTAGAGTTACCTTTCAGTCATGGCATCCCAAAAGGGTAAACTAACACCTAGATAAATCTTTGCTGTTTTTTAAATTTATATAAATGTACTGACCATATGTGCTGTTTTGTGTTTGGTGCCTTTCTAATATATTTGTGAGCTTTATTCTTATAATTATGTAGAATTGTATCCAGCTCATTTTGTAAAATGGAATATTTCATTAGTGAATGTATCATGATTTATTTATTCATTATGGTGCTCACTGGCATATTTTAAATTTCTAATTTCTAGCTATCATGAATAGTGCTGATATCAATATCCTTTATACATATGTTATTGTAAATATACATGTACTTCTGATCACTACCTAGGATTTTAATTGTAGAGTTTTAAGGTATGCATATGAAGGAAGTGTTTTTCTTTTTTCTTTTCAAGCTAGCCGCAGTATAGGGAAAATACAGCCAAAAAGTCAAGTTAAGAAACAAGGGGAACAGAGTCAAACAGGATATCTGTGGTTATGCACCTGGGCCCCGGCCCGAGGCAAAGGGCGGATAGTTCCCAGAAATAGACAAGTCAGTTAAAGTTTCAAGAGTGCCCCTCAGCTGTTTCAAGGACTCCCACTTGACCGAAGTTCACCCCTGGCTTGATTTAAACTAACCAATTACCTTGCTTCTCGCTTCTGTACCCGCGCTTTTTGCTATAAAATGAGCCCAGAAATTCCACTCGGAGCGCCAGTCTTTCGAAAGACTGAGTCGCCCGGGTACCTGTGTGTTCAATAAACCTCTTGTTTTTGCATCCGAAGCCGTGGTCTCGCTGTTCCTTGGGAGGGTCTCCCTGAACTGACTGACTACCCACTGCGGGAGTCTTTCATTTGGGGGCTCGTCCGGGATCGGAGACCCCTACCCAGGGACCACCGACCCACCTGCGGGAGGTAAGCTGGCCAGCGACTGCTCTGTGTCTCGTTTCTGTGTCTAATCCTGTGATTCTGACTGTCTTTTCTGAGCGCGCGCATTTTGGTTTCAGTTTGTTCCGGGTTAGTCGCTCTGGGAGCGAAGTGCGGGTAGCGAACAGACGTGTTCGGGGGCTCGCCACCCGGCAATCCTGGGAGACGTCCCAGGATCAGGGGAGGACCAGGGACGCCTGGTGGACCCCTTGGCAGAGGATTATTGTGTTTTGGTCTCACCGCGTCTCGGGAGGCGCGCTCTGCCATCGGACTCTTTCTTCTATTTCTACGGCACTCGGTCTCGTCGCCGTTTCTGGTTTCTTTTTGTCTTAGTTGTGATAGGTCTTTGCGTCGTCGTTCCCCTATTGGAAATTTTCGAGATGGGGCAAAGTGCCCTTACGCCCCTCTCCCTTACTCTAGATCATTGGAAAGATGTCAAAGCCAGGGCTCACAATCTGTCCATGGAGATCAAAAAAGGAAAATGGCAGACTTTCTGTTCGTCTGAGTGGCCCACATTCGGCGTAGGTTGGCCGCCAGAGGGAACCTTTGATCTTACTGTCATTTTTGCAGTTAAAAAGATTGTTTTTCAGGAGACCGGAGGACACCCGGACCAGGTTGCCTATGTCGTGGTATGGCAAGACCTCGCCCAGAATCCCCCTCCCTGGGTGCCACCCTCCAGCAAAGTCGCTGTTGTTTCGGGATCAGAAAATACTCAAAGGCCACCTACAAGGAAGCCTTCCGCCCCTCCCCAACCCCCCGTCCTCCCGACACCAGACGACTCGCTCCTTCTCTCTGAGCCCCCGCCCTACCCGGCGGCCCTGCCGCCTCCTCTGGCCCCTCAGGCGATCGGACCGGTGCCGGGCCAGGCGCCCGATAGTTCCGATCCTGAGGGACCAGCCGCTAGGACCAGGAGTCGCCGTGCCCGCAGTCCGGCAGACGACTCAGGTCCTGACTCCACTGTGATTTTACCCCTCCGAGCCATAGGACCCCCAGCCGAGCCCAACGGCCTAGTTCCTCTACAATATTGGCCTTTTTCCTCAGCAGATCTTTATAATTGGAAATCTAACCATCCTTCTTTTTCTGAAAAACCAGCAGGACTCACGGGACTTCTTGAGTCCCTTATGTTCTCTCACCAGCCCACTTGGGACGATTGCCAACAGCTACTCCAGATCCTCTTCACCACTGAAGAGCGAGAAAGGATTCTTCTGGAGGCCCGCAAGAACGTTCTCGGGGACAACGGGGCCCCTACACAACTCGAGAACCTCATTAATGAGGCCTTCCCCCTCAATCGACCTCAATGGGATTACAACACGGCCGAAGGTAGGGAGCGTCTTCTGGTCTACCGCCGGACTCTAGTGGCAGGTCTCAAAGGGGCAGCCCGGCGCCCCACCAATTTGGCTAAGGTAAGAGAGGTCTTGCAGGGACCGGTAGAACCCCCCTCGGTTTTCTTGGAACGCCTGATGGAGGCATATAGGAGATACACTCCGTTTGACCCCTCTTCTGAGGGACAGCAGGCGGCAGTTGCCATGGCCTTTATCGGCCAGTCAGCCCCAGATATCAAGAAAAAGTTACAAAGACTAGAGGGGCTCCAAGACTTTTCCTTACAAGACTTAGTAAAGGAGGCAGAAAAGGTGTACCACAAGAGAGAAACAGAAGAAGAAAGACAGGAAAGAGAAAAAAAAGAGACAGAAGAGAGAGAGAGACGGCGTGATAAACGCCAAGAAAAAAATTTAACTAGGATTTTGGCCACAGTAGTAAGTGATAAAGGGTTTACAGATAAGCAGAAAGGGACCCTGAGCAACCGGGCAAGACCGACACCTAGGGACAAAAGGCCTCCTCTCGACAGGGACCAGTGCGCCTACTGCAAAGAGAAAGGCCACTGGGCAAGGGAATGCCCCCGAAAAAAGAAAAACGACAAAAAAGCTAGGGTTCTATCCCTAGACGACTAGGGGAGTCAAGGTTCGGACCCCCTCCCCGAACCTAGGGTAACATTGACAGTGGAGGGGACCCCCATCGAGTTTCTGGTCGATACCGGGGCTGAACATTCGGTACTGACCCAACCCATGGGGAAGGTAGGGTCCAGGCGGACAGTCGTAGTAGGAGCGACCGGCAGCAAAGTCTACCCCTGGACCACACAGAGACTTTTAAGGGTCGGACATAAGCAAGTGACCCATTCCTTTTTGGTCATACCTGAGTGCCCTACTCCTCTGTTGGGCCGGGACATCCTGACCAAACTAAAAGCTCAAATCCAGTTTTCTACAGAGGGCCCACAAGTAACATGGGGAGATCACTCTACCATGTGCTTGGTCCTAAACCTAGAAGAAGAATACCGGCTGTATGAAAAGCCGGCCTCTCCCTCCATCGACCCATCCTGGCTCCAACTTTTTCCCGCCGTATGGGCAGAAAAGACAGGTATGGGACTGGCCAATAACGTCCCACCAGTAGTAGTAGAGCTGAAATCAGGTGCCTCACCGGTGGCCGTCCGACAGTATCCAATGACTAAAGAAGCCCGGGAAGGCATCAGACCCCACATCCAAAGGTTCTTAGACCTAGGGGTCTTAGTGCCCTGCCAATCGCCCTGGAACACCCCTCTGCTACCAGTAAAAAAGCCAGGGACCAATGACTATCGGCCAGTCCAAGACTTGAGAGAAATTAACAAAAGGGTGCAAGACATTCATCCCACGGTCCCAAATCCATACAGCCTCCTGAGTTCCCTTCCGCCTAGTCACACTTGGTACTCAGTCCTGGATCTCAAGGATGCCTTTTTTTGCCTCAGACTACACCCCAACAGCCAGCCACTGTTCGCGTTCGAGTGGAGAGACCCAGAAAAAGGTAACACAGGTCAGCTGACCTGGACACGGCTGCCACAGGGGTTCAAAAACCCTCCCACTCTCTTCGACGAGGCCCTCCACCGAGATTTAGCTCCTTTTAGGGCTCTCAACCCCCAGGTCACATTACTCCAATATGTGGACGACCTCCTGGTGGCGGCTCCCACATATGAAGGCTGCAAAAAAGGGACACAGAAGCTCTTGCAGGAACTGAGTAAGTTGGGGTACCGGGTATCAGCTAAAAAGGCCCAGTTATGCCAGAAGGAGGTCACCTATTTGGGGTACCTGCTCAAAGAGGGAAAAAGATGGCTGACCGCGGCCCGGAAAGCTACAGTTATGAAGATCCCCACTCCCACAACCCCCAGGCAGGTCCGCGAATTTCTGGGCACTGCCGGATTCTGCAGGCTCTGGATTCCTGGGTTTGCTTCCCTGGCTGCACCCTTGTACCCTCTGACAAGGGAAAACATTCCTTTTACCTGGACTGAAAAGCATCAAAAGGCTTTCGACCACATAAAAGAAGCCTTGCTGTCTGCCCCCGCTTTGGCTCTCCCAGACCTCACCAAACCGTTTACTCTATACGTAGATGAAAGAGCCGGTGTGGCCCGAGGAGTGCTTACTCAGACCCTAGGACCATGGCGACGGCCAGTAGCTTATCTATCAAAAAAACTGGATCCAGTGGCCAGTGGGTGGCCAACCTGCCTAAAAGCGGTTGCTGCAGTGGCACTCCTCCTCAAAGACGCTGATAAGTTAACCTTGGGGCAAAATGTGACTGTGATTGCTTCCCACAGCCTCGAAAGTATTGTGCGGCAGCCCCCCAATCGGTGGATGACCAATGCCAGAATGACTCATTACCAGAGTTTGCTGCTAAACGAAAGGATATCTTTCGCGCCCCCTGCTGTCCTGAACCCAGCTACCCTACTACCAGTCGAGTCAGAATCCACCCCAGTACACCAATGCTCAGAAATCCTTGCTGAAGAAGCTGGGACTCGACGGGACCTGAAGGACCAGCCATTGCCCGGAGTGCCTGCCTGGTATACAGACGGTAGCAGCTTCATTGTGGAAGGTAAGCGGAGAGCAGGGGCCGCCATCGTAGATGGAAAACGGACGGTATGGGCAAGCAGCCTGCCAGAAGGGACATCAGCCCAGAAGGCCGAGCTAATAGCCTTAACGCAGGCATTACGCTTAGCCGAAGGGAAAAACATCAATATCTACACGGACAGCAGGTATGCTTTTGCCACTGCTCACATTCATGGGGCAATATATAAACAGAGGGGATTGCTCACTTCTGCTGGAAAAGACATTAAAAATAAACAAGAAATTCTGGCTCTGCTAGAGGCCATTCACCTCCCTAAGCAGGTCGCCATTATCCACTGCCCGGGCCACCAGAGAGGGAATAACCCTGTGGCGGCCGGGAACCGGAGGGCTGACGAGGCTGCAAAACAAGCCGCCCTGTCGGTCAAGGTGCTAACAAAAACTACAAAGCTTCAAGAGCCAATCGAGCCTGCTCAAGCTAGGACCAAGCCAAGAGAGCTCACTCCTGACCAGGGAAAAGAATTCATTCAGCGGTTACATCAGCTAACACACTTAGGACCAGAAAAGCTCCTTCAACTAACGAGCCGCACCAGCCTCTCCATCCCGAATCTCCGGTCCACCGTTCAAGAAGTCGCCAATCGGTGTCCGGCTTGCGCCATGACTAATGCGGCTACCACCTACCGAGAGACCGGAAAAAGACAACGGGGAGATCGACCCGGCGTATACTGGGAAGTAGACTTTACAGAGGTAAAGCCTGGCCGGTATAGAAACAAGTATCTGCTAGTATTTGTAGATACTTTCTCTGGATGGGTAGAAGCTTTCCCTACCAAAACTGAAACGGCCCTGACTGTATGTAAAAAGATACTAGAAGAAATCCTGCCCCGTTTCGGGATCCCTAAGGTGATCGGGTCAGATAATGGCCCAGCCTTTGTTGCTCAGGTAAGCCAGGGACTGGCCACACAACTGGGAATAAATTGGAAATTACATTGTGCGTATAGGCCCCAGAGCTCAGGTCAAGTAGAGAGAATGAATAGAACCATCAAAGAGACCTTAACTAAATTGGCCTTAGAGACCGGTGGAAAAGACTGGGTGGCCCTCCTTCCCTTAGCGCTGTTCAGAGCCAGGAATACCCCTGGCCAGCTTGGTCTGACTCCTTATGAAATCCTCCACGGGGGACCCCCCCCCATACTTGAGTTGGGAGGAACACTGGGTCCCGATGATAACTTTCTTCCTGTCTTATTTACTCACTTAAAGGCTTTAGAAGTTGTAAAAACCCAGATCTGGGACCAGATCAAGGAGGTATACGAGCCAGGTGCCGTGGCCATCCCTCATCCGTTCCAGGTCGGAGACCAAGTGCTTGTTAGGCGCCATCGGACCGGCAGCCTTGAGCCTCGGTGGAAAGGCCCGTACCTGGTGCTACTGACCACACCAACAGCGGTAAAAGTAGACGGCATTGCAGCCTGGGTACATGCTTCTCACCTCAAGCCTGCGCCACCCTCCGTACCAGATGAATCCTGGGAGCTGGAGAGGACTGATAATCCTCTTAAGTTGCGCATTCGGCGGCGGCGGAGCAAGCCTACCAAGTAATAACCCTAACCAGCCCAACACCCTCACCTGGCAGGTACTGTCCCAAACTGGAAAGGTTGTCTGGTTCAAGACAGAAGTCCACCCCCTTTGGACTTGGTGGCCCTCCCTTACCCCTGATATATGTGCCCTGGCGGCGGGTCTCGAGACTTGGGATATTCCAGAAATTGATGCACCGGCCTCTAAAAGAGTCAGGCCTCCTGACTCAAACTATGAAAATGCTTATAACCAGATCAAATAACTCCCCTTGGTTGACCACCCTACTGTCAACCATCGCCGGGCCCCTATTACTCCTCCTTCTGTTGTTCACCCTTGGGCCCTACGTCATCAATAGACTAGTCCAATTCATCAATGATAGGGTAAGTGCAGTTAAAATTCTGGTCCTTAGACAAAAATACCAAACCTTAGATGACGAAGATAACCTTTAATTCCGCTCTAAGATTAGAGCGATCCACAAGAAAAAATGGGGGAATGAAGGAAGTGTTTTTCTTTTTTCTTTTCAAGCTAGCCGCAGTATAGGGAAAATACAGCCAAAAAGTCAAGTTAAGAAACAAGGGGAACAGAGTCAAACAGGATATCTGTGGTTATGCACCTGGGCCCCGGCCCGAGGCAAAGGGCGGATAGTTCCCAGAAATAGACAAGTCAGTTAAAGTTTCAAGAGTGCCCCTCAGCTGTTTCAAGGACTCCCACTTGACCGAAGTTCACCCCTGGCTTGATTTAAACTAACCAATTACCTTGCTTCTCGCTTCTGTACCCGCGCTTTTTGCTATAAAATGAGCCCAGAAATTCCACTCGGAGCGCCAGTCTTTCGAAAGACTGAGTCGCCCGGGTACCTGTGTGTTCAATAAACCTCTTGTTTTTGCATCCGAAGCCGTGGTCTCGCTGTTCCTTGGGAGGGTCTCCCTGAACTGACTGACTACCCACTGCGGGAGTCTTTCACATACATTAGCCTTTATTATATACTACCAAATCACTCAAACCAGCTTTTCATTACATTCCCAGGAGAGTATGAGATCGATTGCTCTCATATGTGTGTGAGTGTGAAATAGTATATTGTATATAATATATATTTCAAAACACTACATATTTGTGTGTGTATGTATATATTTGACCAGCGGCACTATGAGGTAAATAATTTTATCATTACTATATACAAATATAAAATTTGCTCTAGAGCATTTTTAAGTGACTCATTCACATCACATAACTAGAAACACATTGGTAATCACAACTACAACTTTCTGATATTAAGGCTATACATTTTATATTATAGGAGTAACAAAAAATTATTTTAGTATCAAGTTCCAATTCGGGTTGATGAACAGGTCTTCTTCGAGTCCTGGGCTGAGAAGGATTTTTCAGGTGTTAAGAGGGTTTAATTGATCTTAAAATCTGATCTTCATGCATTTGTTTAGTCATATTTTCTAACATGCCCTGTGTGATT
This sequence comes from Cynocephalus volans, assembly GCF_027409185.1. Lineage (NCBI taxonomy): Eukaryota > Metazoa > Chordata > Mammalia > Dermoptera > Cynocephalidae > Cynocephalus > Cynocephalus volans. The sequence goes on from NC_084474.1 coordinate 6,911,425, forward strand.
CCTGAGTTTAAACCAGTATTTAGAATCCAGATTGTTTTTCTGATTCATGACTATATTTAAGATAGTAAGTTATCCTGTAGGAGGAAGTACCTTTTACACATTCAACAGTCTTGCATAACAATATCCAGTGTCACCACTGACTAATAACCAGACACTTGTTAAGTATAATTTATAATCACCAGAAACTTCAAAATATTATTAACTGACTTTGCAAAATTCTAGAGTTTACAAAGCTTATTATTTAAGGAGCACATGGAAGTTATTGAAAATTAACTATCTCAATCTCACTTTTCTTGATGTCCCTAAAGTTATATCTCGACTCGCCATTATGTCCTTCCCTATGAATACCAAAATGGCTAGTACCTCTGCCCCATGTTTATAATTTCATAATTTTCTGCTTTACTGTATTCCTTTTAAATGCCCTTCTCTATATTAGTGGAATTTTTACTGCTCACCTATCTCCTTTCATTTAGACTGAATCACCTAACAGTTTCCCTCAGCTCTACAGTGTTTCAGATAACTCCACGGTTATCACATATTTATTTACATACGTGTCCCTCTAACTAGCCTGTTCTTTATTCAGTGTCAGGAAACTTGTATTTATCAAATATTATCATTCATAAATTTTAAGATAACAGTTTTCCTCAGTGACTTACAATCTTTAGAGTGAAAATTATTTTCTATAAATTTTTATCCCTCTTTCCACAGTTATTGGCCTAACACTTGAAACATAGAAGGTACCAATTCATGAATTAATGTAAGGAATAACAGATGCTAATTTTTACTTGTTCAAATATATGTATGTGTGTCATATGTGTGTGAGTGTATGTATTCAATATGTATATGTGTATTAGTTATCGTATTGTTGCTTATAACAAAATATCTAAAACTGGGAAATTTATGAGATGACAAAATCTATTTCTTACAGTTTTGAAAGCTGGGAAGTCCAAGGTTCAGGGGGCACATTGGGTGAGGGACTTCTTGGTGGAAACTTTCTACAGAGTTTCATGGCAACACAGACAATTACACCACGTGGGGTGGCCGTGAGCGCTTCTTAACACGCTCAGTTGCTCTCCTTATAAAGCCACCAGTACACACCCAGGACAACCCATCAAACCATTAACTCATTACTCCACGAACAGATTAATCCATTCATGAGGACAGTCCTCATGATCTAATCACCCCTTCAAGCTCCCACCTTTGGACATTGCCACACTGGGAATGCAGCTCCCACATGAGCTTTGGAAGGACAAACATTCAGACCGTAGCAGTATGTGTTCAAACGCGTATTTCTCCGATATGTATAGAAAATCTCCTTAAATCCAATTTTACAAATTGAATGCTTTTTATTATTTGGAGACAGGTATAGACTACTCTTACAGGCATAGGAACGATATTCCATTACATAAGTGCCTCCTGTACCTTAAAGCAACATTCTGCTGCAATTTAAACCTGGCGCTCCACAGCAGACACGGCTTCTGCTGTGACCCTCCCAAGGGCTAGTTCCACACTCTCCTGCGTTACTGAAAACTTGTGTTGAGACACATTTTCCCTTCTTTATCCTCAGCACTACCCAGTTTAACTCTTGAATAACTGGATGATAGTAGTCAGTCCACGTTGTGTTCATCATCCACAATCCCCTGGATCATACTCTGTCATTGCTCAGGAATTTTAGTCACTGGGGCAATTTCACTTCCTCCAACTCTGTTCTTACCATAATTGTTGGTGATTTTAGAATTCATTAAATAATTCTTTATCTTTCTCTATCACTCATCAATCCCATATGCCTCCAAGTTCATACCTAGACTTTGTCATTGTTAATAACTATAAACCCATCCTTGTCTCACATACAGCAGTTTCTCACCACCATCTTCTTTCACCAGCTGGTCTCCTTTGACATTGCAAATCCAGCAGTCCATGCATTAATATCTTTACTGTTGTTAAAATACTTAAATACTCTTATTTATTTTGAGAAGTAAATTCCACCCCCTTGAGCCTGTATTTATATGCTCCCACTTCTCTTCTGCTACTTGCTCTTACCTAAAGCCATTACTACCCTTTACACTAGATGCCATTTTCATCGTCCTACTCAATTAAACACAAAAAGAAATTCAACACCCTCTCTCCTGCATCCATAAATTCTTTCTCTATTCAATATATCCCACATTAATAAGGTCTAATGTTTCTAACATTAGGAAAAAACAAACTAACAATGATTCCTTGCCCTCAAAATATCACTCTATTGTCTGCTTTACTTTAGAACAAAATTCCCATTAGGCATTAACTATTCAATATGATTTTAATTCTCTGCTTCCTTTCGTGACTCTACTTTAAGCAATCTTTTATACCCAATTTCCCAAAGGAAATCAATGTGTCATGGTTAGCAATGAGTGCCATGTTGCTAAATTTTTTATTATTAATAATATTATTTTTGATTGACAAATCATAATTGTATACATTTATGTGGTACAATGTGATGTTTTGATATGTGTGTGCAATGTGGAATGATCAAACCAAGGAAAGAATAAGTTCTCGGTTCTTATGTTACTTAATCATACTGCTGTTCTCGAAATATTTTTTTCTCATAATTTTTAGAATATCTCATACTGATGTTTTTCTGATCTCCTTTCTGGTCACTTCTGCTTTGCTTATTCTTGCTCTTCTCAATGACCTCTAAATGTTGATGGGATAGAGATCACCAAAGATCTATCCATGCTGTTATGCTTGGATCTAAATCATTACAAGCAATGATACAGTAGTAATAGCTGTATAATACGTGGACGTGTAATATGTTACTTTTACTAATCTGTTACTCTATTGTTGGGCACATATCACATTTCTAATTATCTAATACTGCAAAACATCTAATAATAATAATCCTTTACATGTTTCTATTTGCAATGTTTTGTGACTTTTCAAGGTTAAATTTTAAGGGTAGGATTGAACTCCAAAGCAACAATCACCTGTTTTTGTTGGTGTTATTTTTGTTTTATTTACATCCTCAAGTAAATGATAGAGAATACATAATGATTCCAATGCTTACTAGTGAACACTCTATTACAAAATTATTGTATTCATTTCAGTCTACCAGGTAAGAAATGAAATTTAATTGTTTTGTTTTGCATTTCCCTGATTAGCAGTCATTAAGAATCTGCTTATACTTATATTGTCTGTGTATCTTCTTTTCTAGAACAGTTTGTATCATTTTCCCATATATTGTTTCTATTTCTTTATGAATTTGTCAAAGTTATTATATATACTGGATGCTATTTGCAGCTTTTGTATCTTTGAAATGCTGCTTCCCAGACTTTTGCCTGCACAATATTATGGAGTTTATTTGTCATAAGAAGTTTTAAAAAGTGATGAAAAATATTTTGATACATCCTTTATGGTTTTTATCTTTTGAACATTATGGAAAGGGCTTTCTGTACTCTAAGAGTTTAAACAATTTTATCTATATTTCCTTATAGTACTCACAGGTTTTTGTTTCCTGGGATTTTTATGTGTTTATTTTATTTTATGGCCTATAGATCACCTGAGATTTTATTTTGCATGTGAAGGAAAAAAAGGGGTCTATCTATTTTTTGAATATTTGTTCTTTACCCTCCTGATTTGTATGGCACCACTAGTACATATCAAATTTAGATATATACATAAGAATGTCTCTTAACTCACTTTTCAGTTTCTGCAACATGGTAGTCTATTTTAGCACAGAGAGATAACTGTTTAAATTGACTGTAGCTTAATGATGTTTATGTCATTGACAATAACATATTTAGTTAATATATTGTGTGCAAAAATTCTGAAACATTCACCATTCTTTCATATTTACGACAAACTATCTTAGGGAAATGTATAAATTCAATGTATTATTGGATTTGATTGGATATTATTTTATTTAGAATTTTTCAATTTATTTTTGTGTGGCGGATTACCATGTGCTTGGCTTTTTAAAAATTTCTTTGCTTTGTCATCATGGCAATTCTGAGTTCTGGAAGTCATTTGGCCATTCTTCACCTTCCATTGACTGAAGTAGTTTATATAAAATTGGAATTATCTCCTCCTAGTAAACATTTCATTTATAAAGAAATGGTTTTAACTGTTCATCTGTCACAAGGCATCAGAATATAGTACACTGGCAATATTTCAAAGAATGAGGATGCAATGAAGGTTCTTGTGTTCCTCGCTGTGTATTTAGCTCGCATATATGACTGCACCGAGGGCACAATGAAAATTATATAAAGTGTTTTGAAAAATGTCTAGATTAATGTTAAAAATAATTTTTATTAATTTGTAATGCCTGAAGCAAACATAAGAAAGCCAATACATATGACAATGAAATCACATTATGCATTTTAAATAAAAGACATTTCTGGAAAAACGTGAGAAGGATTCATATGAGTTTAAATATGTAAAAAAAAATCCCACCAGCAACTTCTGAACTCATAAAAGTCATGACATTAATGTGACCAATAGCTGTATTGTTAGGAGAACATGTATTGTTTCTGATTCTGATTTATTATGTTCCTCTTCTGTTTTATATCTCATCACAAAACGTTAGCACATATCACAGAAAACTGGCAGAAATTGTAAAGCATTGCTGGCAGGAGTGAGATCACAATGAATCAAGATGACTGTCCTTTCTCATAGTCTGTAACTTTATACAAAGAATCATGGCTTACTCTATATCACTTCTGGCACAAAATATTCTAATTTCTGTAATAAATATAAGTTTTCATTACTCAGCATCCTGTAAATAAGTTTCACTAAAGTATTAATTAAAATTTCATTTTATGTCCAACTACTCTGGTTAAGAATATTTCTTCAGAATTTGCTTACAGGTATATTAAACTGGAAACGTTGTAAATGAATACATTAGCAGGTACATGGCGTGAAGAAAACTGAGAAATGTGGCAGCTAAAACACTTCCTCGGTTACACTTCACAGTAAAAAAGCAAGAGAATTTGTAATATACTTAATTTAGTCACACAAATTAGCATAGGCTTATAAATTCTGGGACTGAAATAAGTCAGATATTTTCTAGAACTTAAATTTAAATTTAAATTACAACCTGTGGCTGAAATACTATAATTCTTTGAACAAAATTTCTTGATACTAGAAGATAAATGGTTTCTATAATTTTTTGCATGATGTAGAAAAGTTTGGGGGAAAGTTTTTAAGTTGACAGGATATTTTATGCTTGACTGATTCTTGAAAATTCAGTAATTATTTTACTAAAAAATAGAAATTCAATACCAACCCAGAGCATTTATTAGTGACTATGCTTAGTGAGTGTGGGAAAGTAGCATAGATATCAAAGCCTGAAAAAATTATTCAAATATGAGAAAAATAAGATTCATACGGGTCAGAGACATACACAGGACTAGAATGCAGAACTTCCTTATTTTCTGGCAAAATTCTATTTTCATATAGGTAACTTCAAAAGTAGAAGACAACAATATTCTAAAAGGATAAGTTTTCTGTTCCCACTTAATGTTTAGACAATCCATTAGATCAAAATATAATAATAGGGTATTTCTGAAGAGAAATTTCATTTTAATAATTAAACTAAAAATCAATATAAATGAGCTGACATCATTTAATTACTCAGATCACCATGTGTTACAAATGCTGTTGAAAGAAGCACAATATTGGAATTTGATAACATGGCTTCAATGAGCTCATTCAATTCTAGTATGGAATGCTCCCATGAATAAGAAAGCTGGATACCATAATATCATCTTATTTTTGAATATCCTTCTAAGATCACATTTTTTTTTCAGTTGTGAGGATTTTTTCTTTATTTTTCTAATTTCAAGATCACTTGGTGACGACAGATTTTTAAATCTGATATGATTTATTTACTAAAATTTCTAGAAGGATTTTGTGTAATGATATTCATTTTTATGTTGGGGTAAAGATGATGTGCTCAACTGGTAAAACACCAGCTTCTCACAGCTTCATAAAATGAGTAAACCTATTTTAGCCTGGTGATATGCCTCTGTTTTTTGTAGTTCATAGAGTGGGTTTTTCTGCTGAAATAAAACTATGAATGTTCACAAATTGAATATTAGTAGCAGACAGATTTCTTCCCACTGTTTTTGGATAAGATACTGACAATGAACAGTAGGTGGTAAACCCTTCTCAATTTCAATTATAAATAACATGCAAGCACTCTTTTCAATCTATTGTTTGAAAACTAGGAAGCTGCAACAATTATAACAGAAAAAAAGTATAAAATTGGGTTGCTCTAAATGTTTTGGTTCATTTCTTTGTCTCTTTTTTAGTTTTATGGTGTGATCTAATAGAAACTCAATGAAAATGTTTTTAGATAATATTCTCAAATTCATAAAGAAAAATCATTTCTTCTATTTGTTTATTCAAAACTTAGTATTAGGCTAAGAGATCCAACTTAATCAGATCAATTTAGTTTTAAATAATCAATGAACTAATCTACTCATTCCATCTAATTCAAACCAATGTGATTAAAACAGTTTTTCAAAAGGTAGAGATAGAATTATTTTCATAAGGCCAATAGGCTAATTCTCAAGGTAATAATAAATATAACAAGTCAATTTCTAAACTCAAACATAAAACATAACTATATGAAGACACAATGTGTGTCCTAGGGTAACTGCAGTTTGATGTTATGGCATATTTGATTCAATGGATTGGCATAGATCACTGTAGTTAAATCATAAAATTGTGTATCATCAAAATCTGCATTAAAATAATTATTTATTTAATTGTAAAAGTGTATCATGAAAATTTTACTTAAAGTAATTATTTAGTTAACTTACTGCAGGGGAAAAATAAAAATACATGGCTGTCAACACATGCTAAATATACTATTAAACCATATGTCTGTTTTACATTTCTCAGAAAAAGAACCTGTAAATGATGTACTATGTACTAAATGAATATTGCACTTAATAACAAATTTCAGCAAATTGGTGACACATACTGGCTCTGCATTCAGAAGTCGTGGGTTCGCATTCTGAGGTTATCCTAAATTTGACTAAAATTACAAGCTGTGTGATGAGAAAAAATCTTCTACATATAAGAAGGCAGAATTTCATGCAGGGTTTTGAATTACAATAATTCAAGCTCTTTCATCAGATATTTTAAGGGAAGGTGTGACATAATCAATATTGTGTTTTAGAAGTATTATTCTAGTTACAACAAAGTAATGAATTGAAAAAAGACCAGTAAAGGAGCTGGCGTGTCTGTTAAGAAAAAACTCAATATTTAAATAGAAATTTAAGAAATCTCAGCTAATGCAGAGTGGTGATGACAGAGAAATGGATGGATAAGAATAACATTAGATAGACAGAGTAACATGGACAGAACAAACATTTGCACATTATGTTACAGAAGTGGAAATTTACACACAGGAAGTTTAAAGTCACTTTCCTAAGGTCTTACAGCTAATGGAAAATGGTGCTGGTCTACCTCCAGAGTCCAGTACTTTGCTATTCCTTATTAATAATATTAACTGCACCCAGTAAGGAAAGTAAGGTTTAGGTAACTGAGTATATGGTTGTAGTATTCACGGAAATAAGAACTATATGTTCCTTTGTTGAATTGCATTAGGCAGTTAGGTTTATGTACAGATTGTTTGTAAATAAGTAAACAAATAATTACAGGACACTTACTTCAGGCCAGGCATTATTTTAGGGACTCAGTTTCATGTTTGTTCACTCTAGGACCCAGGATAAAAAAGTAGTTCCCTACTTGGACAGACCATTCTCATGTCGGTGGGGGGAAAAAAGGAGCAGAGCTACACAATGCTGCTTACAGAATCCGCTCCGATTGGGCAGGTCATTTCGTTTGCCCAAGAAAGTAACATGGTCTAGACTAATATGAATAAGGAGGGAAGGATTATTCTCTACAGAGAATTTCACCAGGGTAGTCTTAAAAGGATAGTCCAGAAAAAAAAAAAGAGAAGAGTATGTTTTAGACAAAAGCACAACATACTATACAGAAGTAAGAGAATTTCACCAGCAGGAACAGGAGGGGTGAAGTGAAAAGTTTTCAGAAATGAGGGGCCTGGTGTAAGGAAAATGATGCGTTTAGTTGACACATACTGTGTTGGAGACAGAATCCTGGGCTTCCTTGGCTGATTTGCACTAGACAATTATATACAATTTCCAGAATCTTAAAAATAACATTTAAGGGTAGAGAAAAAAAAATAGTTTCTAAAAGAAAGACTTTCAGAGAAGGGTCAGGGATGAAAGAGGAAATTAAATGAAGTTATTTTCTAGAAAATGAAGAAAATGCAGTGGTGTCAAGGATGGAGAGAGATAATTGGTGATTACATCTTCAGTCACCGACCTAGTAAAAAAAAAAATTTCCCCTCATATGCATCACACATTTATAAATTTTTGGTATGGCTGGAAAGTAACTTAAGCTTTTTATACTGCTTAGGATTAATCATTAGATATATTAATTACATGATCCATTTCCTATGTCTGTTTTCTTAGTTGCAGTTGTCTGACACTGGTATTATAGTACTTGAAAATAATTCTTTTAAACATATTTGCCTATGGAATTGCTTCTTATTGCTAGACAGTGAGCTAAATAATGGAGTAGTCAAAATTGACGATGTGTCAATAAAGGAGAATAAATCTACTATTAGCGGGAATCCATGGTTTCTCTGAAGCACCAGAAACTCAGTACACAGGAAATAAAGAGGGCCCTTTCATAAAGGGGGGTATTTAAAATTCCATTAAATTTAGCAGAAAAAGAATCAACTGAATTGTCAGCTTAAACAGTTTTAATGGTGTACGGAGAGCAGAATCTGAATACAGTGGAGCAGGAATGCATGAAAATGAAGAAAAATAAAGTGTGCAGATACAGGCTAGAAACAGGTGACAGCTAGTAAGATCCATTCTTGGGAGAGGTTTTGGTGTTTTTAATTTTTTTAAAAAATGAAGACTATTTTATAAACTCGACCAAGCTTAAAACAGAGAGAAATACGATCCCCCTCCCCCACCGCCAAAATGTAGTGGGATGTAATGGAGCAGTTTCCTAAAGATGAATTAGGCAACAAGATGTAGCACCCAGATGAATAAGTTAGCCAGAGAAAATCATGTGTGTTTACTCACTTGAATAGAAAAAGATACACAAAGGGGAAGAAAGACGGAGTTCCCTTGTGGTGCCTTCTGTTTTCTTATTGAAGTCTTTGGTATGTTCATGTGAGAAGAGTAAATATGTAATTAATGATGTAAAGCACATTTGAAGCGTTAAAGAATTCTGGAATAGCTACTGTGGGAAATATTAATGAGCCATGTTATCTAATACAGACCGTATGTTATAAACAACCTCCAAAATCACATTCCAATATTATTTTTCCATTCCTAGGAGAAGGTCCGCAAATAACATCACTAAGTAAAGGAGATGCGTTTCTGTCTCATGCACTTCTGATTCCAAAGCTTATGCACTTACTTAAAAACCTGTATTGAGATATCGAATTGTTCTGTTCTATGCTATTAGTAAAGCATAGAAAAGCCAAGATAGTTTATTTTGAATTAAAGAGCATAAATTTGTGGTGGACTGATTTGTGCACTTCAGGTAAATACTTAAAAGTGGTCAGCATTTTTCCTGGAATAGAAAGGAGAGAACAAAGAAATACTGCATGGTTGGTGTGCGATAGGTCAGTTCTGCAGAAGAGTAAGGGGGCAAGTAATGTGAGGGTACTGACAGGATGACAGTAATTTATAATTATGAATCATTAGGACCCTGTTGGGTAGGCTTGAAGTGAAAATTGATTGATAACTTGAGAGAATGTAGAGTCCAAAATTTTTTTTAAATGAGGTTAAAGCACAAGTGCAGTGATAATACGGGGTTAAAAAGGATAAAAAGATTAGCTATTTCAATTAAACTAGGATTAAACTGTTCATGATTATGAGACTGAGGAGTCTCTGTAAATCATTTGTGAAATGAAGTAGGAAATAAAAATATATGTTACTAATTAGTTGCATTATTAGAACTTTTACAGATAAAAGTGTTTTAAAAACATTTAGATAATATTAATATTTAAGAAAAAGGGGGAAGGGAGAAGTAAATTTTGCACGTATCAGTGAAATGCAGGCTATTTTTATTAAAACTATTACAGCAGATTCTCCTACACCTGCAGATTTTATAGTCATATCCATGATTCATACTTTTAATAGTATCATAACGGCATCTAATTTGCAGAGATTAACTGAAGATAATATTTAAAGAATATGAGAAATAAAAAAAATTAAACAGCTTTACTATCCAACAACATAAAACAGATTGAATGTCCCTGAATAAAATTGTTATTTATCTCTGCCACAATTGCATTGTCTCCAGTTTTCTGCTTTGTGAATTCCGACTCAGATTACAAAAACAAAGTCATATTTTTCATCTATAAAGAAATCCATGAATATTCCCAAACATATTATCTACTGCATCCCAGAGATGGGGTTAACCCTTGCTGCCCACTACCTTATAGAAAGCTCTGCCTTTTCAATTACTATACTGCATTGATGTGTATCTGTTCATATGTTTTCTTTCACTAAATGTGTTTTTCCAAGTTGGTAAATTTTTCAACCTCAGTGATGATAGCTAATTCTTTTTTTTTTTTGATCGTTTTTTATTGAAACATAATTGATTATACATATTGTGGAGAACAGATTTGAATATCAATACCTGGTGTATTGAATGTAATATCTGGTGATCAAATCAGGATAATTAGTATAATCAAGTATGCAAAACGTAATGTCTTTGTGATACTCAACAAATTTCTTTCTAACCCCCCTTCTCCCTCTTTCCCACCTCTAAAAGCTACAATTTTCTTCTCTTTGTTTTTGAAAGTTCAATTTAATATTGTAATTGTTGGTTGTTTATTTGCTCCTACTTAGGAATGAAGACATGTGGTGTTTCTCTTTCTATATCGGCTTATTTAACATAAAATTCTCTAAGTGCATCCATGTTGCTACAAAAGGAAAAATTTCATTCATTTTTATGGCCAAGTACTATTTCCTTGAGTTTACATAGCACATTTTCCTTATCCAATCATCTGTCAATGGACATTTAGGTTGGTTCTAACTTAGCTATTATAAAGAGAGCTGTGATAAACATGGGAGTGCACATATTCCTTCAACATGACAATTTCTATTCCTTTGGGTATAAACCCAGCAGTGGATTGCTGGATTGTATGGCAGTTCTATCTGTAGTTATTTGCAGAGCCTCCATACTGTTTTCCATAGTGACTGTACTAATTTACAGTCCCACCAACAGTGTAGGAAGGTTTCCCCTTCTCCACATCCTCACCAGCATTTGTTACTCTCTGCCTTTTTGATAATAGCTAGTCTAACTGAGGTAAGATGATATTTCAGTGAAGTTTTGATTTGCATTTCCCTGATGATTAGTGATGGTGAGCATTTTTTCATGTACCTATTGGCTATTTGTATAGCTTACTTTGAGTAATGTCTATTCAGATCCTTTGCCCATTTTTTATTCTGGTTACTCATTTTCTTACTGTTAGATTGTTTGAGTTCTTTGTATATTCTGGATATTAATCCTTTGTCAGTAGCATAGTTTGAAAATATTTCTTCCCATTTTCTAGGTTGTCTTTTCACTCTGTTAATTGTTTCTTTTGCTGTGCAGAAGCTTTTTAGTTTGATATAATTCTATTTGCTTATATTTGTTGTTGTTGCTTGTGCTTTGGGGCTCTTATTTGTAAATGCTTTGCCCAGTACTACTTCTGGAAGTATTTCCCCATGTTTTCCTTTAGTAGTTTTATAGTTTTAGGTCTTATACTTAAGTCTTTAATCCATTTTGAGTTGACTTTGGTATACAGTGAGAGGTATGGGTCTAGCTTCATTCTTTTACTTATGAATGTCCAGTTTTCCCAGCAACATTTATTGAAGAGGCAGTCTTTTCCCCAATGCATGTTCTTGTTGCCTTTGTCAAAGATCAGCTGGCTAGTCTGTGGGTTGATTTCTAAGTTCTCTATTCTGTTCCATTGGTCTGAATGTCTATGTTTATGCCAGTATCCTGCTGATCTGGTTACTGTAGCTTTGTGTTAAAATTTGAAGTCAGGTACTGTTATGCCTCTGGCTTTATTTTGTTTTATTTTATTTTATTTTATTAATTAATTTTTTTTTTCGTGCTCAGGATTGCGTTGACCATTCAGGGTCTTTTGTTGTTTCATGTGAAAGTTAGGATAGTTTTTTCTGTTTTTGTGAAAGATGTCATCAATATTTTTGTGGGGATTGCATTGAGTCTGTAGATTGCTTTGGGTAGTATGGACATTTTGACAATGTTGACTCAGTCAAAGAGCATGGAATATCTTTCCACCTTTTTGTGTCTTCTTTAATTCTTTTCAGTACTAATTTCTAGTTCTCTCTGTAGAGATGTTTCATCTCCTTGCTTAAATTGCTTCCTGGTGTTTGTTTTTATTTTGTTTGTAACTAATGTAAATGGGCTTACTTTCTTGATTTCTGTTACTGCTAGTTTTTTTATTGGAGAATAAAAATTCTACTGATTTTTGAGTGTTTGATATTGTATCTTTCAACATTATTGAAATTGTAATGAGCTCTACATGTTTTTTGGTAGAGTCTTTAGATCCATATATAGGATCATGTCATCTGCAAACCAGGACAGTTTGACTTTGTCATATCCAATCTGTATGCCTTTTATTTCTCTCTATTGCCTGATTAGTCTTGCAGCACTTCTACCACTATGTTTAATAGGTTTGGTGACAGTGGGCATACTTGTCTTGTTCCTGATCTTAAGAAACAAGCTGAAAGGATGGTATTGGCAGTGGATTTGTTGTATATAGATCTTACTGTGCTAAGATAATTTCTTTATGTACCTAATTTGCTGAGATCCTTTATCATGAAGGGATGTTGAATTTTATCAAATGCTTTTTCTACATCTATTGAGATGATCATATGGTTTTTGTTTCTGCTTTTATTGATGTGGTGCATCACATTTATTGGCTTGTGTATGCTGAACCATCCTTGCATCTCTGGGATGGACACTTGATCATGGTGTATAATATTTTTGATGCGTTGTGGCATTCTGACTGTTAATATTTTGTATAGGATTTTTGAGTCTATGCTCACCAGAGATATTGGCCTGTACTTTTTCTTTTTTGTGTTGTATCTTTGTCTGGAGCTAGGTGATTCTGGCCCCTTTGGGAGAGTGGCCTCTGCTTCAATTTTGTGGAATAGTTTTAAGAGAACTGGTGTTAATTCCTCTTCAAAGTTTGGTATAATTCATTAGTAAATGAATCAAGTCCTTGGCTTTTTTGGTTGTTGTTAGAAGACTTCTGATTGATGCTTCAATCTTATTGCTTGTTATTGGTCTGTTCAGGTTTTCTATTTTTCCTTGGTTCGGTCTTGGTAGTTAGTACGTGTCCAGAAATTTATCCATTTCCTCCAGATTTCCAAATTTCTTGGCTTATATTTGTTTTTAATAGTCTCTAATGATTCTTTTTATTTCTGTGGTATTGTTTGTAATGTCTCCTTTCTCATTTCTGATTTTTGTTATTTTGGTCTCTCTCTCTCTCTCTCTCTCTCTCCCTCTTCTTCTTCTTAACCTAGCTAATAGTTTGTCTATTTTGTCTGTCTACTCAAAAAATCAACTTTTTGTCTCATTAATCCTTTGTGTCATTTTTTCTGTCTCTATTTCATTTAGTTTTCCTTTGATCTTAATTGTTTATTTCCATCTACTAACTTTAGAATTGGATTGTTCTTGTTCTTCTAGTTCTTTGAGGTGTGTAGCATTTGGTTGTTTATTTGAAATCCTTCTACTTTTTTGATGTAAACATTAATTGCAATAAACTTCCCTGTTAGTACTGCTTTTGCAATATCCCACAGGTCTTGATATGATGTGTCTTGATTTTTGTTAGTTTTGAGAAATTTTTTGATTTCCTGTTTAATTTTTTCTTGGACCCATAGGTCATTCAAGAGACTTTTGTTTAACTTCCATACATTTGTATAGTGTCCTGAGTTTTGCTTCTTAATTTCTAGTATCAATCCATTGTGGTCTGAAAAGATGCTTGAGATGACATTGATTTTTTTTTCCACTTTGGTAAGTCTTGATTTATGACCTAACAAGTGGTCTATCCTGAGGAATATTCTATGTACTGATGAGAACAATGTATATTCTGTAGTTGCTGGATGACATGTTCTGTAGATATCTGCCACATCCAATTTGTGTAAAGTGTAGTTTAAATCCTGTGTTCCTCTGTTGATTTGTTGCCTAGATGATCTCTCCAGTGCTGAGAGAGGGGTGTTCAGGTCCCCCACTATTATTGTATCAAGGTCTACCTCTTTCTTTAAGCCTAATAGTGTTCATTTTATATATCTTGGTACTCCAGTGTTGGGTGCATATATATTTATGATACTTATGTCTTCTTTTTGGATAGATCCCTTTATCATTATATAGTGGCCTTCTTTATCTTTTTTATGGTTTTTGTTTTAAAGTCTATTTTATCTAATATAAGAATAGCTACTCTTGCTTGGTTTTAGTTTTGGTTTTGGTTTCTATTTGTCTGGTATATCTTTTTCCATCACTTCACTTTTAGTCTGTGTGGATCTTTACAGGTGAGGTGAGTCTCTTGAAGACAGCAAGTAGTTGGGTATAACTTTTTAATCCTTTCTGACAGTATAAGGTGTTGAAAGGGTATTTGGTGGAAAGAAGTTCTAAGCAACAAACCATTCATGAAGTGGCATGCCTACTTAGAACAGCCTATGCTGAGTTATGGTAAAAAAAAAAAAAAAAAAAAAAAGACATAACGCCAGAATTTATAATTCAAAAGAAAACAGGGAAAAAATTTTTTTTAAAAAAATTCTTAGCCTGACCATGTAAAGAGTGAAAAATTGTCTTTGGGAGAATAAAGCAGGGGTGTAGTCCAGCAAACGTTTGCTAAGGAGATTAGTAAAGAATATACGGAATACAAGAGAATGAAATAAAGACTTTGTAGGCATTTCAGCGATCTTCAAAGTCACCCTTCCCATCACAAGTCCGGAGGCCTGGCAAAAAAGAATGACTTTTGGGAACAACCCAAGACACCCTCCGCAGGCTTGCTGCACAGGGAAACTTCAGGAACCTACTCCCTGCACCAACACCCTGTCTTGCTATAGTTTTTCCAGCTGCTTCTGTTGCCCGGCAGTAGCTAAAATGACCCTTGGTGTGGCAGAACTTGCACCTTCAGAATATACAAACCCGATGTCTTGGCAGTATCCACATGGCGTTAAGTCTATAGGCTCACAGAATCTCGGAGCTGTGGAGGCTTGGAAGCCTCCACCTCAATTTCAAAGGATGTATGAAAAAACCTGGGGACCCAGGAAGAGATCTGTCACAGGGTTGGAGTCACCAAATAAAGCCTTCACTAAAGCAATGCCAAGTGGAAACATAGGGTCGAAGTTGCAGGAGAGAATTCCCAACAGTACTATATCTAGTGGAGCCACGACAATGGAACCACCATGGAGATCACATAACTGTAGTGCTACCAGCATGCAATGCCAACCTGGAAAAGGTAAAGAATGGCTGGAAATCAGGAAAGCCATTACAGCAGGGCTGCCTGAGGTCTTGAGGACCCAATCCCCACATTAGTCTGTGGAGGATGACAAACATGGGGTCAAGGTACATGATTCTCCAGCTTTAATATTTAACACCTATCCTGCTGGTTTTTGAAATTGTTTGCAACCTATTACTTCTTTCTTTTGGCTTATTTCTCCCTTTTTGACTGGAAATGTGTACCCTATGTTTGTCGTACCATTTTGTCTTGGGAGTAGATAACTTGATTTGATTTCATAGATGGGAGTTCAGACTTTGAAATTTTGAGTTGAAACAAGTTAAGACTTCGGGGATGAAATGAATTTCTTTGTATGTGAAAAGGACATGAGTTTTGGAGAGTTAGGGGGAGAATGCTAAGGATTAGATGTCCCCGCAAAGCTCATTGAGACTTGATTCCCACTGTGACAATGTTTACTGGGTAGATAATCCTATCATAGTAATTAAAAGTGGGGCTTTAAAGAGGTGATTAGATTGTGAGGACTGTACCCTGATGGATGGGTTAATCTATTGATGGTTTAATGGTGATCATGGCTGTGATTCTGATGGCTTTAAAAGAGAGCACATCAGAATTGCACGTGTGTGCGCTCTCTCTCTCTCTCTTGCTGTCTCTGCTTAGCCATCCACCATGTGACATCCTGTGTCACTGCATAGAGTCACCATGAACAAGGCCCTCACCAGATGCATTCCCTGGACTTTGGACTTCCAAATCTCTGAAGCTGTAAGCAATGAATATTGTTTCTTTATGAACCACCCAATTTCAGGTATTTCTGCTATAAGCAACAGAGACAGACTAATTTAAATGGATATCCCAAACCCCACTCCATGTGTGGAAGAATGAGGTAGTAAAGTGGGGCTGGTAATCCATGGTTCAGTTTGTTTAGTTATAGAGTTAAAAATGGGAAATCCATTTACTTGCATTGCTTTTCCAATATTAGTATAAGTAAAGAGGATGATATTTTGGACTTTTTGGTCATTCTTTGCTATCTATTTTAAATGGCCCAGAAGTTAAAACTTGTTTTTTTGGTGGCTATTGTAAATGGGCAGGCTTCTTGATTTCTCTTTCTACATGTTCACTATTGGAGAATAGAAATGCTACTGATTTTTGTGTGTTGATTTTGTATCCTGCTACTTTGCTGAAATCCTTTATCAACTCCAAGAGGTTTTTTTTGTAGAGGCTTCAGGCTGTTCGATATATAGGATCATGTCATCTGCAAACAGGGACAGTTTGACTTCATCTTTTCCAATCTGGATGCCCTTTATTTCCTTCTCTTCTCTGATTGCTCTGGCTAGTACTTCCAACACTATGTTGAATAGGAGTGGTGAGAGTGGGCATCCTTGTCTAGTTCCTGTTCTTAAAGGGAAAGCTTTCAGCTTTTCCCCATTCAGAATGATATTGGCAGTGGGTTTGTCATATATGGCTTTAATTATGTTGAGATACTTTCCATCTATACCTATCTTATAGAGAGTCTTTATCATGAATGAGTGTTGAATTTTATCAAATGCTTTTTCAGCACCTGTAGAGATGATCATATGGTCCTTGTGTTTGATTTTCTTGATATGGTATATCACATTTATCGATTTGCGTATATTGAACCAACCTTGCTTCCCTGGGAATAATGCCACGTGATCATGGTGTATAATTTTGTGTATGTGTTGCTGTATTCTACTAGCTATTATTTTATTGAGGATTTTTGCATCTATATTCATCAAGGATATTGGCCTGCAGTTTTCTTTTTTAGTTGTGTTTTTACCTGGTTTTGCTATCAGGGTGATATTTGCTTCAGAGACTGAGTATGGGATAATTGCCTCCATTTCAATCTTTTGGAATAGTTTGTAGAGAATTGGTACCAATTCCTCTTTGAATGTTTGGTAAAATTCTGCTGTGAATTCATCTGGTCCTGGGCTTTTCTTTGCTGGGAGCCTTCTGATAACAGCTTCAATCTCTTTTATTGTTATAGGTCTGTTCAGATTTTCTACATCTTCTTGGCTCAGTTTTGGTAGCTTGTGCATGTCCAGAAATTTATCCATTTCCTCCAGATTTTCAAATTTGTTGGTATATAGTTGTTTATAGTAGTCTAGAATGATTCCTTGTATTTCAGATGTATCAGTTGTAATATCACCTTTGTAATTTCTAATTTTTGTTATTTGGATCTGCTCTCTTCTTTTTTTAGTTAGCCATGCTAATGGTTTGTTAATTTTATTTATCCTTTCAAAAAAACAACTTTTTGATTCATTGATCTTTTGTATTATTTTGGGGGTTTCAATTTCATTAAGTTCTGCTCTGATCTTAATGATTTCTTTCCATCTGGTACCTTTGGGTTTGGGTTGTTCTTGTTTTTCTAGTTCTTTAAGGTGAATAACTAGGTAGTTCACTGGCCATCTTTCCATTCTTCTGCAGTAAGCATTTAATGTGATAAATTTCCCCCTTAGTACTGATTTTGCAGTATCCCACAGGTTTTGGTATGATGTATCATTGTTTTCATTAGTTTCAATAAATTTTTCGATTTCCTCTTTGATTTCTCCTTGGACCAATATGTCATTAAGTAGAATGCTGTTTAATTTCCATGTGAAAATAAAATACTTAGGAATTGAGTTAAAAAGGATGTGACAAATCTCTATATACTGAGAACTACAAACCACTGCTGAGAGAAATTAAAGAGGACAGAAGATTGAAAGATATCCCATGCTTTTGGATTGGAAAAATCAACATTGTGAAAATGTCCATACTACCCAAAGTGATATACAAATTCAATGAAATCTCCACCGAAATTCCAGTGACATTTTTTTCAGAAATGGAAAAGAAAACTATCCAGGTATTTATATGGAATAACAAAAGACCACACATAGCCAAAGCAATACTGAGAAAAAAATAAAGCTGGAAGCATAACACTATCTGACATTAAACTATACTACAAAGCTATAATAACTAAAACAGTATGGTACTGGCATAAAAACAGACACAATGATCAATGGAATAGAATAGAGAATCCAGAAATCAACCCACACACCTACAGCCATCTGATCTTTGACAAAGGCACCAAGCCTGTACACTGGGGAAGAGACTGCCTCTTCAGCAAATAGTGCTGGGATAACTGGATATCAATATGCAGGATAATAAAACTAGATCCATACTTCTCACCATATACCAAAATCAACTCAAAATGAATTGAAGAATTAAATATACACCCTGAAACAATAAAATGTCTTAAAGAAAACATAGGATAAACACTTCAGGAAGTAAGACTGGACACAGACTTCATGAATACAATCCCAAAAGCACGGACAACCAAAGGAAAAAATAAACAAATGGGATTATATCAAACTAAAAAGCATCTGCACAGCAAAAGAAACAATTAACAGAGTTAAAAGACCACCAACAGAGTGGGCGAAAACATTTGCAAAATATACATCTGACAAAAGATTAATATCCAGATTATACAAGGAACTGAAACAACTTTACAACAAAAAAACAAGCAACCCAATTAAAAAATGGGCAAAAGAGCTAAATAGCCATTTCTCAAAGGAAGATATACAAATGGCCAAGAGACACACAAAAAAATGTTCAACATAACTCAGCATTTGAGAAATGCAAATCAAAACCACACTGAGATACCATCTCACCCCAGTTAGGATGGCTAATATCCAAAAGACTGTGAATGATAAATGTTGGCGAGGTTGTGGAGATAAAGGAACTTTCATACACTGTTGGTGGGACTGCAAAATGGTGCAGCCTCTATGGAAAATGGTATGGAGGTTCCTCAAACAATTGCAGATAGATCTACCATATGACCCAGTTATCCCACTGCTGGGAATATACCCGGAGGAATGGAAATCATCAAGTCAAAGGTATACCTGTTCCCCAATGTTCATCACAGCACTCTTTACAATAGCTAAGAGTTAGAACCAGCCCAAATGTCCATCATCAGATGAGTGGATATGGAAAATGTGGTATATCTACACAATGGATTACTACTCTGCTATAAAAAAGAATGAAATACTGCCACTTGCAACAACATGGATGGACCTAGAGAGAATTATATTAAGTGAAACAAGTCAGGCACAGAAAGAGAAATACCACATGTTCTCACTTATTCGTGGGAGCTAAAAATAAATAAATAAATACACAAAAACAACCGGGAGTGGGGGAGGGAAGAAAACACAACAATTACAATTCCTTGAAGTTGATACAACCAGTGAACAGAAAGGACATTGCTGAGAGGGAGGGAGGAGAGGGCCGAGGGTGGGAGGTTTCTGTAATGGGCCTCAATAACCAACCACATGTATATTGACAAAATAAAGTAAAATAAAATAAAAGAGAAGTCAAAACTTGAAGGGAATTATTTGTATTGTTCAGGATTAGATAATGTTTAATTTTTAAAGACCCTTTGTATGTATGTATGTATCTATTTATCTATCATGTGTATAGTCTATCTGCTTATATCTTACTGCATTTGCTAAGAACTGCAGGGTTCTTCAAAGTAAGGCCATATAAAGATGATTAGAGTAGACATTATTTCTTCTTTCTTATTTTAAAATAAATAATTGAGTGTATTTTTAAAATATATATTTTTTCAATTTTGTAAATAACATTCTTCCTGGTTTCTAGGAGGTTTTTTCCCCCTGCTTTTATAATGAAATAAATTACAGTTATCTTCCTATTGAAAGAGATATATTCATATTTCCAGTAACACCTTTTACTATTATAAAAATGCTACAATAAATATCCCCATGCATGTTTGGATATCCAGTTATAAATGTATTTTTGGGAAAGACAACTGGATTAATTAGCAAGCCACAAAGAATGTTTTTGTTGTCCTTATTTTTCAGAGGAGAGAACTACGCTTTGAGGAAGTTAAATATCTTGACCATGTATTAGAAAGTGGCAGATAGATGGCATGAAAAGACACACATTTGATTTAAAATTTTGATTTTAATCAGTTTCAGTTCCACATACATCTCATGCTTTTCTTCTGAAGTCTTCTCAGTCCTCTCCACTGTGCTCCAATAGTGATTGTATGTGATGATAGTTACCACATTTTCCTATATTATTTTAAAGTAAATCTTTGTAAGAGGTTAACAACAGAGAGAAATCACTAATATAGTAAACCGCAGAAGTAAATTGCCAGTGTAAGTATCTCATTAAATACAAAAATATTTTCTCCTATAAAAACTGATTATATATAAGTAAAACGGAATGTGGTTTTAATATTTTCTTTACAATAGATTTTGAGTAAGTCATTACTTCTATGATCATAAAATTGCTTATTTGTACAATGAAATGGTAATCTATGTTTTATAATAGCAGTAATAGTAATAATAATAATGATAATACTAACATATATTTATATAGTGCACACTTTGTGCCAGTCCCAGTTTCAAACACAAAGCACAATTCATTTTGTTCTCACAGTGTTCCTGTTAGGTAAGTACTATTATTTTCCTAATCTATTGATTGATTGATTGATTGATTGATTGATAAAATGAAGTATAGAGAAGTTAAGAAACCCTTACAGATAGCAAGTAGAACACTCAGGATTTGAACCTAGGCAATTTGCTTCAGAGAATGTCCTTTTAGTCATACAACTAAAAAGCTTATATTCTGGTTTATGTTGAAGATTGAATGTATTTGTAAATGTCTTTCAAAACAACATAAAAATATATTTTTTCAGTGTTTCTCAAAGAACAATATTCATATTTGTAGTTACCCCTTTCCCAATTTATCAAGATATAATGGGAACTCAAAGTTTAGAATAAACGGATATTAATAAAGTTGATTATAGTATTTCAATATAGGCTTAAAATACTCTGACTACGAAAATTCTAATACACTCACTTTATAAAAATGCACATTAGGAAATGAAAAATTTTCATGAGCTATGAAGACATCACAGTAGTGAAAAACATGTTTAGAGAGCATGTTATCAACTTATTGCATTTAATATAAGCAAGGAATTTAGCATAGCCATCTGCAAACTACAAGTGTTATAATATTATAATTTGAAAAACATATCAAAAAATATAAAAATGCACATTATCAGGGTAAAACCTTGTAAATTTCCTGCTGTGATCTTCAAAGTCCTTATGTGTTATGAAATGTTTAAAATTATATAAAAACTAGCAGATGATCATTATACCAAAATTTTACTGCAGAGATAAAACTAAGCTACTTTCAAAGTTTTATTACAGACAAGCAAGCACCTTTACAAGCTCCTGGCATGCTGAAGAAACCTTCTGAGGTAGAGTATATTCTCTATTATATTTACAATGATTATGATGGTAACTGTGTTGCTATTATTGTGGCCTTTACTGTCATCCTAACCCTGAAAACTTCAGCAGGTTACTCTGTGTTGACTTGAATCTCAAAGAACAGCACAGTGAATTAGGGCCAAGTGAGTACATTTAAATGGCTGCAAAAGTCAGGGTCACAAAAATACAGCAGTGCAGTGGTGATACTAGTCAATTCTCAAAGCATAGTGCAGTTTTATTCAGAGATAGTTAATCTATTGCCTTATCCTGCTGGCAAAAATTCCAAAAACCTCTGCAGATGACATTAATCGTGGCCCCTACAACTTTCATTGTATCCTACCTGCCCAAAACTCTCTTTGTAGGGAAAGACAGCAATGCATTAAAATATTTTACAGAGAGCAAATATAAAATAAGATTTACAAAACATATTTCTTTCCTGCCCACCTGAATGAAGATATATGGTCTAGGAGAACTCTGTGTTCACAGGAATCATTACTGAATTTTTGCACCTAAGTTATTTGTTTATTTTTAATAATGATAATTTTATCAGAAAGAATTCAATGCATAGCTATCAATATTTCTAAGTGAGTTGAATTTAAGCAAAAAGATTTTTGATTATTTTAAATTCTTTATAAATGAAAATGACATTAAAATATTCCACATTGTTTTTCAAAGAAATACATTTTAAATTTCTTCCTACTGTAGTAGTATTTTCTGTTAAAGATAGATGTACTTCCAAAATATTTAATTATTCCCTCAATTTTTCATGTTCATGTCCATAAAAATTGCATGGGACAAAGGGGTTCTAAACACATATACCACCACTGTGGACTATTTCACAGAATTCCCCAACATGTATTTTACCCAAGCAACAAAAACAACAGTAACAAACAAACGAACAAACAAAAAGCCAGAAAATAAAGCTTTAAATATCTTTCATTGTGAAATATAATTAAAATTATAATTTTAAAACAATTTAAATTCTCTTTTTTTATTAGCTTTTAAGCAATATATCAATGTAACTATTTTTAATTTCTTTCAGTGAACTAGTTGATCTAAATTTAGGTAAAAATAAGATGAATTATTTATTTCTTCAATATAATTATTTTTATTGAAGCATTACTTATTATACATATATGTGGAGTACAGAGTTGACTACTGATGTTTTTGTACAATTTGTGATGATCGAATCAGAATAATTATTATATTCATCATTGTAAAATGTATTCATTTTGCTCATTAGCTAATTTCCCCCTAACCCGTTCCCCTGTCCCCATCACCCTTTCCCCTAATCCTGAATAAATACATTGGCAGCAGTCTTTGTTCATTTATCAGTTCATCCAATAGGCATTTATCAAACACTTTCTAAACTTTTCCTCATGAGCAAGAAATAACTCCTGCCTTCACAGAGCTTACTTTCTAGTAGGTAACTTAATTAACAGGTGAAAATATTCTATAATATAAATTCAGGTAGTGATGATTGCTGTAGAGAAAAATACTGCATGGTTTAGGGTTAGAGATTAAAGACAGAAACACAACTCTTGATAGGGTGGACAAGAAAGTCTCTGAAATGGTGGAGCCACGCAGAATGCACATCTAAATATACTGAAGTCTGGGAGAGCATGTCAGAAACAAGAAACAACAAATACAGAGAGTTTGAATTAGCACTGAGCTTGTTCTGTTCAAGGAACTGAAAGAAATATTGTGATTCTGGAGGTAGAATAAGAAAGGAAGAGAATGTAGGAAGATAACAGCAGTGATAGGAACAGGAAGCCAAACATTTCCTTCATGCTATATGAGTATTAAAGATATTGGATTTTACTTGAAGGCTGTAAAAAATCAATGGAGAGATTTTCTTACGCATTTTGAATATAATAAGATTTACATTATATTTTTATTTATTTTATTTTTTTCAGATTTATTAAGCTATAATTGACTAAAAATGTATATATTTATGGTGTACATTTTAAAAAGAGAGATTCAAACCCAGGGTAGAATTGGGTTCATGGAACTACTGTACTATTCCAGGGCAGATATGACTAGAGTGGTTGACTATGGGATATACTGCAAAACAAATATCAACAGGAATTACAGATTTAGCATATATGGGAAGTGTTTCACATAAATTAATCAAGAATTAATCAAGAATTTTGGGCTAACCGACTAGGAAAATTGTATTCCCATTCACTGTGATGGGTCTGATTTAATTAAGGGAGTAATAGAAGAAAACGATATTTTTATTTGGATAATTTAGAATTATAAATTGAGAGAAAATTTTTAGAATGAGTCATGAATAACACTCATCTCTCTGTTGAAACCATCACTTTCTGTAATCCTTTCTGAAAATGACCACATTTAATTTGAAGCACTTGGAAGTCAAGAGCCATGCTTTTAAAGCCAATTTACATTCTTTACAGAGCTTTACATAAAATACAACAAGCTCCAAAAATGTCTATTAATTTGTTTTACTTTACTGAGCATACTAATTGTATTTTCCGTTAATATAATAATCAACTATTAATTGCATTAAAAAGACTTGATTTTTATAAAAAGGGTGCCTAATGTGTTATTATATTATGTTAAGAATTCCTTTGAAATAACATGGCCTTATTTGCCCATTTTACTTTCTTACTACAATGAACAACTAATACTTAGAAGAAAAGAAAATTGATGTTATTCACAATTCCACTCCCATCCATTTCCAGACCAAAATATTTTCCTTCGGAAGCATTTCAGATAGATTATACTTTCTCTTTGATGTAAAATCATTAGTGAAAGGGCTTGAATGACATCAATATTTGTCATTGTGTAATAACATATAATATAGATGAGAAAATGTAAAAAGAGAATTCTACTCTCTCTGTATTAAAATAATTTATTTTAAATATTTATATTCATGTGAGTTTATAACCCCTTTTTTACAAGTAATGCATAACGGTTTGCCTTTCAGCACTGATGTTTGAATAGAGTGTTTTCTGCTTCCTACAAATACTTTTACTGTTGACCACATCATATTTGATACATTACAGTAAAAATCTGAATAATCAAAACGCTTGCATCTAGAAAATTTTTGAAATGATTATTTCATGATGTCAATTGTGAATATCTAATTATAATGACTATAGAAAATTATACCTATTTTCTTTTTCCTAATTCTCTCATGACTTTATTTGAATGTAGCTATCATTTATGCAGGATTTTAAAAAATAATTGTAAACTGAATGGTTAAGTCAACTTTTCCACAAGCAGGAGTGTAGTGGAATCATAGCATAAATGCAAAACTGTACAGAGAACAGTAATTTACATGATTTTTATTAATTTTAAAAGCTGAAAAATTGCTGAAGTATTCCATTTTAGTTTTACATCTCAAGTACTTTATAAATCAATGAAAGCAGATAGAAAAACTTGTAGAAAATAAATTATGCATGCAAATTATAGCAGATATTAAAAATTAGTATGTTTGTCATACTATTAAAAAACAAATAATACCAAGAAAAGTCACCAATAGTTTTTTAAATAATAGTTAAGTCATAAAATGTGATATTATGCCATCATGCAATAGGAAGATTTTAGATTACTTAGAGCCAGAAATCTGGAGTCTTCTCCGTCTTTCCCCTTCATTGTCAATCTCATCATGTTATTAATCTATTAATTCAGTATATCCCAATCTCTTAATTCCTGTAATTCAAGATGATGTCATCGCTCAGTTAGATTGTCATGGTTTCTAATTGGTCTCCTTGAATTGATTGATTCTTCTTCAATTAAAATATGGATAATTTTTCCAAATTCAAAATCAATCGTATCTTTCATTTTCTATATAATTTTCATGTAAATCTTTTTGAAATTCCTTTACTTCTCACAGTAATTATTTTGTATATAAGACAAACATTATACAGACATTTTTCTTTTCCTCTTTTAAATTTTATTTTATTTTGTCAATGTACAATATGGTTGATTATTGTGGCCCATTACCGAAACCTCCCTCGCCATCCCACTCCCCCTCTCTCCCAACAAAGTCCTTTCTGTTCACTTGTTGTACCAACTTCAAGGAATTGTAATTGTTGTGTCTTCTCCCTTCTCCCCCACCGGTTGTTTGTGTATTTATTTATTTATTTTTAGCTCCCACAAATAAGTGAGAACATGTGATATTTCACTTTCTGTAGCTGACTCGTTTCACTTAATATAATTCTCTCTAGGTCCATTCATGTTGCTGCAAATGGCAGTATTTCATTCGTTTTTATAGCTGAGTAGTATTCCATTGTGTAGATGTACCACATTTTCCATATTCGCTCATCTGATGGTGGACATTTGGGTTGGTTCCAACTCTTGGCTATTGTAAAGAGGGCTGCGATGAACATCGGGGGACAGGTGTACCTTCAACTTGATGATTTCCATTCCTCTGGGTATATTCCCAGCAGTGGGATACTGGGTCATATGGTAGATCTAATTGTTTGAGGAACCTCCATACCATTTTCCATAGAGGCTGCACCATTTTGCAGTCCCACCAACAATGTATGAGAGTTCCTTTTTCCCCGCAACCACGCCAGCATTTACCGTTCAGAGTCTTTTGGATTTTAGCCATCCTAACTGGGGTTAGATGGTATCTCAGTGTGGTTTTGATTTGCATTTCCCGGATGCTGAGTGATGCTGAGCATTTTTTCATATGTCTGTTGTCCATTTGTATATCTTTCTTAGAGAAATGCCTACTTAGCTCTTTTGCCCATTTTTTAACTGGGTTGCTTGTTTTTTTCTTGTTTATTTGATTTATTTCTTCATATATCTAATCTCTTTTATGAGCTGGTTAGCTCCCTGAAGGCAGGGACTGCATGGTCTTGAGAGGACACAGTTCCCAGAAGGGCAGAGAGCTGGAGGCAGAAGTTGTTCTGTGATCAGGTTAGGCACTGACTGTACCAGCTCCCCATGGCCTTGAGTACTGCCAAGTTTGGTTAAAGGACCAAGAGCATCTGATGTTTGTAAACATCGTTTAGATGAAGGTGCTTAGATGATTACAGAAAATTCTTCTGGAATGGTGGTGGAAGACTGAGCAGCAGTAAAACAAGCAAGGTTTGTTGCTTTCTTTCACCTGGGCTCTATATTGCTACATGGCTTCAGCTAAGTTCTGATCACTGGCTATATATTGAGAGCATATAACAGGTGTGTGTGTCTGTGTGTGTGTGTTACACCAATCTGTTACCCATCTAAAATGCTGTAATGGTGTATTTCATAGGGTTATGGTAAAGGTAAAATGAGAAAATACATCAGATTTATTCAGAAATTGAAAGCAGTTGGAGGCAAAGTAATAATTCATTGCTTATTCCTCTGCTACCTTCTGACTGCATGAAGTGAAGATTGATTAAACATACCTGTGCTTATGAGACAGTAACAGAAAGAATGTTTGTATTATCCAATATTGTAACCATTAGCCACACTGGCTGTTGAATATATGAAATTTGGCTAGTCCCAATTGAGATGTCCTGTAAATATGAAATGCACTGTTAAATTTTATATTAAATGAAGATTTAATATGAAAAAAGGAATGTAAAATAGCTAACTAATCGTTTTGCTATTGATTATGTGTTAAAATGATAATATTTTGAATATATCAGGTTAAATAAAATATATTATTAAAATTAATTTTACTTGCTTTCTTTTATTTAATGTGGCTACTAGAAATATTAAAAATTCATACCTAGCTCACATTATATTTCTGTTGCACAGTGCTGGTTTAAGTCACTGAAAGTTTTGGAATATACTAATTATAGGGTCTAAAAGAAAAGAAGTTAGGCGGAGGCCGCAGCCCTCCTTTTCTGCTTTGATTCTCCACGGGTGGGGGTGCATTAAGTAAGCACCAGTGTTGTTCTTGGGGGAAGAAGGGTCCATGGGGGTCAACCAGAGAGGCAGAGATTGGGAAGCACCGTGGCCACTGAGGAGGAACATGGCTCTCTAACTGGCTCCTCTGTCGATGCTAGACAGTGGCAGTCTTTTGCTGCCTCTCATCTAACCCCTTTGCTGACATAGGAAAGTTTGCGTTGGCTTCTGAAGTTGTTATTTACCCAAGGTCAGAGAGGAACTCTCTTCTCCCCTTTTTTATTTTCAGTGAGTCATAAGGGATGGTATGAACCCATGGACAGGAGAAGTGTCTGATGGTTTGTGACAGGGCCAGACCGTAGTCACAGAAGCTCAAGAAAGTTGTCAAGATGAGCAAGGAACATGGGTTTAGGCTTTGAAGCCTCCATGTCTTGAACTGAACTTCAGAAAGGTCTTCATGGCTAAAAGTGCACACGGAGCCCATGAAATCATACAAGTCAGTCCACCGTGGCTGAGAGTTTTAACCGCACTCTTCCGAAGTAAAAGGGCTCAGCCCAGCTTCTGACTCAGAGAAGGTGCTCAGAATGTGTTAGCTGCATTTCCTTCTTTTAGGTGGTTCCTGGGCCATTGTGACAAGTGCTCACTTGACAGGAGAGGTGGGACAAACATTTGCGTGAGCATGTGAGGGACTGGTTGTGAGTTGTCTCGCTGCGCACGTTGCCTTTGCCTCTGGTGAGGAACTTAGCCCTACTTGTTTCCATGTCTGTAATACGGAGGTATTGACAGTGCCCACTGCTTGGAGTTCTGCAGGGTTTTTTTTTTAAGTAAAAAAATAAGAAAGAAGTAATATGCCACATAAAAGAGCCTGAGATGGTCTTTTAAATATCCCTGCAAAAAACAAAACAAAACAAAAAATAAAACAGTGCATTTAAGGGACACAGGTAGAATGCTCCTGAGCAGAAATTCATGTTCTAATAACTGAGGAAGAGTCAAACAGCATTGATGAATTGGTGGCATGACTGTCTCCTAGGTTTTCTATGTGTTGGAGAAAGGTAAACAGCACACTCATCCTGCAGCCTTGCAGATGATGAAAGTGACCACATTTGTCTATGTCACAGTAATAAGATGACAGAAGTACACGAAGAACTAGAGTATGGTGGCACTGCTGTGACTCATGATGTAGAGTGTTTTTACTCTGAGATCTTGTAATTTGGCATTATTTCCTTTAAACTGTGCTGTCTTGCCTGGCTATTGCTTTATTATTGAATAAACACCCTGAGCAAGGTCCCCAAACAGCTGTTAGAAATGTGGAAGTTACACGTGTTTCCTGGGGAAGGAGGTAGGTTTGAAGGATGTGAGGCAAGGAGAAGACGACCAGATTGGTCAGGACCGTCAGGGTGAACCTGCTCCCTGTTCTCAGTAGCATTTGTCTCACTAACACAAACTATATTCTAATGGTGAAAACTGTAGAAGGCTGCAGCAATTTACTCAGTAGCAGCCTGTTTCCATATGAAAACTCCTTTCTTGGACTGTGGGGAATTAGAGAATGAGGTATGGAAGTCCTTGAAGGATAATTTTGGTGACTAGTGGTGTCCTTTTTTAATAATAGCTAGAATTTATTGACTGCTTAGTAGGAATAGTCCCTGTGTTAAGGTCTGTGTAAACTTTTAAAATTCTCATAATGACTCTATGTATTATTATCCCCATTTTAAAGCAGAGGACGGGGACATCGAGAAATGAAGGAATGTGTCCGAGGTCATCCAATGAATAAGTGAAAGAGCTTGGATTTAACCCAGGCCTTAACCTCTACACTATGTGGCTTCTACTTCCTTCTCACTGATGAAAATGAAAATACTTCTCTTAAGTACTTGGTTTGGGAATGAAAGTCAGGTGTACAAATAACCTTGACTATGGGTAATTGGTTTCAGGCTCATCTCATCCTACTCTTGGCCCTCTCCCCATATTTACTCTGTATTTCGGTGTGTCTTCCTATACATCCTTATGCTTCCTCCTCCTTGCCTTGGAGCTTTTTCTCTTCTGTAAGTGCCCTGTGACCCCTGCCCCACTCTTGCCCTCTGTTGCTTAGACCTGACTCTGGCTTTGTTTGCATTTATTTCTTTGGCTCTCTCTCTCATTCCCTCCTTCACTTCCCTTCCCAGTGCTATCATCCCTACTTAGCACTAGTATCAAAGTATGACGATGCAAGAAAGCCATGCAAGATGACCTTGACAAGTCCAGATAATAATGTTTCCATACTATCTAGCCGGCGGTCTCAGAGGCAGCTTCGATCTGACAACCCTCCCTGAAACAGACGGAAACTGTTCTGTGACTGAGAGAACAAGGTGGAGGGTCTGGCTCAGAGTCAGTGTCAAGGTTGACTTAGCCTTCATTCCCTGAAGGACCGAGTACATTAGATTTTGTTTTGTTTTGTTTTGTCGTGGTAATTTTATTTCTTGGCTTGGAGGTTACACATCATGGTAGAGATGACTTAGAAAATTTTTTATTAAACATTTTACCAATTCTAGAGTATTTTACCATCTCTGGAATTTTAATATGATTTAATACATTGAGCTAAAATCTCCGCACTCATAAAAAATCTGTGGTTTGAGCATAACTACTGCCTAAACACTCTTGCTCTACACTACGTGCCTGAAGCTCCCTGAGGGTGGCTGGAAGTTTTGCGTGATTTCCTTATACTCTCAGCCAAGGCATCTGTCTGATATCTTCTACCAGTGTTGTGAAGTGTGACTCTCATTGGCTGGGAAATCAACGAGTACAGCAGATCCCATTGTGCTCCGTTCCTACCCTCTCTTTCTATTCTTCAGTTACACAGTTCTTCAAGTCTCTTTAAAATTCGTGTTTGGCTCTCTGCCACCTCAGGACCTTTGCCTCCGCTGTCGCCCCAGAGTCTTCCCCCTGCTGACTCCTCCTAACCCTTATGATCCCAACTTTAGCTTTATTTCCTCTGGGAAGTTCTCCCTGAAGCCTTGGCCAGGTTAGCTCCCTCTGAAGTTAAATGCTTCCGTGGGGCTCAACTTCCCTATTCTGACAGTCATCACATAAATAATTAGTTTTTGTAAATATAAATAAAGAGTACTCAATAAATATCAGTTTAATTAGTGAATTAATTCTGCCCAGGAGTCTGTGTTCTTAGAAGGAAAACCTTAGAAGCTGCGTTAGTAGGTTGCACACATTGCCATCTGAGCATGTCTTCCTTCCTCTATGGGCCACTGCAGTGGGTTGGAAAAGGCTCATGCCCTGTGGTTCTGCATATTGCCAAGGGTGCCTGAGGTGGACAACACAGTTCTAGTTGTCCCCTTGGCTGTCTGGTTTGGGCTCCTGCCCCTGGCCACCTACTCCCTGTGCTTACAAGATTTACACCTCCCTTTGAGACAGAAGTTTTGCTCTGTAACCCACCAAAGATGACTGTAAGAGGAGGTCATGTCCTGGCTTATCTCCTTCCTGAGTTTAGATTATGTCACAATCTTAATCTTTCCATTTGGTTTCTGAAGTTACTTTTTTAGTCTTCACATTCAAGAATCATCTCTTGGAGTTAATACTTTAAAAAAAATTTTTTTTTAATTTTATTTATTTATTTATTTATTTTCTTCTCTGTAACGGTTTATCATTAAAAAATTAAACAATAATAATTACAATAAATGTATAATTTACAAAAGCCCTATATTTGTCCATAGGATTTATACATATAAGCATTATAGTACATTCATTTGAAAAACTAAAATTAGGTATAAGAACATGAATTGATTTGAAAGGATATTTATAGCCTGGATATTCATGAAAAAGTAAGTAACTATATAAATGAAGAGTCATAAGTTTACATAAATATAAGAAGCATTAAATTCTAAAATATTTTCTCTATGGTATTCATGGATTTTTTACTAATTAAAAACTCTGTAATAGAATATCTTAGGGTCCATATAACAAGTATTAAGAGATTAAAGATTCCATTGCATTCTAAAATGTAGTCTTTGTTGGATTCAAAATGCTGCGTAATCATCTGTAGAAGTAGTGTGGGTAAACAGCAGGAGGCTTTAGCAGGAGTAAATCCTGACTGTGGGAGAATCCAACCTCTGTGTTCCTGACACACTGCCGTCCATCTGCATCTTCTTTGGCTGCGTGGAGGGTGAAGACATAGAAGAAGTAACTTGCAAGTTTGCAGAGAGAGTCCCTGCTGATGCAGCAGCTAAGCCATGAATGTCCTTTGGTCTAAATTTTTTTCTCCATGAAGGTGCTCTCCTAAATGCTTTTATCGTCGTCTTCATCAAACCTTCTGTCAGTCCCCATGACCAAGAGGTTGTTAAATTCTCTTTCTAAGACAGCACGAGCCTGTGTATTCCGCGTTGGGATCCGTAACAATAGCGCCAGTGCGTTGAAGTCAAAGGTTTCATCTAAGGCCAGAAGGGCACCGTGAACGCCACTCCCTAAAAGATTGTTTGCATATGCTTTAAGGCCAATTGACAGGATCCAGCGAATCACTCGATCATTGCTCCAAACAAGCACATCTTTTACTTCATGCTGACTTTCTTCTCTTTTTCTTTCCAGTTCTTTTCGGTCATAGTTTAATCTTCTCAGGCACATCATTCCACACTGGAAACTGTTTCTGTGGAAACCGTCGACCATTTTCAGCTGCCCGCGGAGGTCCTTCTTGGTCAGGTGGTCCAGCATCCTGGCATCCACCAGGCACTGCATGAAGTAGCTGCAGTACTGAGGGAGGCCCAGGCTGGGCAGCCACTCGTTCCCAATCCACTCGTGGTTCATGTCCCCATATGCGAGTGTCGTTCGCGACGTGGGAGGGCTGGACGGGCTGGTAAGAGCCATGATCTCTTGGATGGCCAGCCTCAGCTTCAGCCTATGCAGGGGGTTGCTGATGCCGATCTCACGCTTCATCTCGGTGTCCGACAGGGTTGACATGATGGCCCCGCTCTTCACGTTGGCTCGGCAGGCAGCCACATACCAGGCGGGCATCCGCACCCAGAGCTCCAACCACACAACTACGGTCGGCCCATCCCACTGGGCAAAAGGCAAACCTTGTCTTCGGGCTTCATCGAGCAATTCATGCTTTTTTGGAAGTTTACGACTTTTTTCAGCCTGTCCTCCGAATTTTCTCAGTGACAAGGCATCTTGAGATGCATTATCTGTCGCTGAAACACCAGCGTGTCCTAATGATTCTTTGCCAGCTTGACCAGGTCGGCCTTTTTCTTTCTTGCCAAACAAGCGGCTGATAGAGGACTTGATGCCCTTCTTCTTTGGGGCTTTGTGGCGTGAGTCCCGGCTGCTGTTACTACTGCTGGGATTGCTCACGGGACCGTCCTGGGAGCCTGTCGAGTTTCTCACGTCCATGGCGTCCTCATCTTCACCATCAGACCCATCGACATCGCTCTCAAAAGCTGGTGCTGCATTTGCTAAGACACTAGCCTGTTGGGCACGTTCCCAATCCTGTTCATTAAGAGTTTGTACCTTGGAAGGCTCATCCCGTAGAGCAGCTAGGCGGCCTTTCTGGGGGCGCCGCAACACTGCACTGGTGCTGTAGGAATCTGTGTGACTGTCTGCCACAGGACACCTGTAATCTGGGACACTGCCCATGTGGGGTCGGCCATGATGAAGTGAAGCACCTCTTAGTCTCATTTGGTCTAGTTCAGCCCTCAATGCTTCAATGATTAAGACGAGCTGATCCTTATCATGTTGTGTATCTTCCAATTGCTTTTTTGCATTTTCAACTTCTCCTAACAGAGAATTCTTATCTTCTAGAGCAGCCATTCTCTCTTTCAGATGAAGCTGGAGCCTCTCATTAGATTCTGAAAGAAGCTTGTCAACAGTGTCTGATAAACGTCTATTATGCTCTTCATTCATTTTGTCTCTCTGCCTTGCCCGCTGCAGTTCTTGGTTCTTTTCCTCCAGCTGCGCCTCCATCTGTCTTAACCTTTCTTCAGTGTTGCCCTGTCTCTCTTCAGCCTTCCAGAGCGCTGCCACCCTCTGCGCCAGCTCCGCCTCCACCTCCGGGAGTGTCTCGGCTTTCCTCATGGTCTGCTGCAGCTTTTGCTCCACTAATTCCAGCCGTTCCTGTAACTGGCGGTTTTTATCCTCAGTCTGGCGATGCATAGAATCTTTGTTTGCAATTTCGTTTTCAAGTTTATCATTGAGGTCATGCACAGACATGGCTTCTCGCTGTGCAGCGAGGGAGCATTTTTCAAGAGTAGTGATTCTCTCTTCCATGTCTTCCTTTTGGACCATGGCTTCTCGAATGTCCCGTTGCAATTTCATGTTCATCTCCTCAGATTTGATCAAGTCTTCCCTGGCCATGTAGAGATCTTCCTCCAGCTCTGCCAGGTGACTGATTCTCTCTGCCATGTCTTCCATTAGGGCCATGGCTTCACGCATGTCCCGTTGCAATTTCGTGTTCATCTCCTCAGATTTGATCAAGTCTTCCCTGGCCATGTAGAGATCTTCCTCCAGCTCTGCCACGTGACTGATTCTCTCTTCCATGTCTTTGTTTGGGGCCTTGGCTTCACGAATGTCCCTTTGCAATTTCAAGTTCATCTCCTCAGATTTGATCAAGTCTTCCCTGGCCGTGTAGAGATCTTCCTCCAGCTCTGCCACGTGACTGGAGAGGGTGGCCATGTGCTCTTTCATTTGGCTCTGCTCCCTCAATTGCTTGTCTATGACTTCCTGGAGCTCTATTACTTTAGCAAGGTCCTCCTTGTGGCTTAACGAACCATCAGAAGATCTTTTTCCATTCATGCTCGGGGTATTTTCTTGTTCATGGTTCATGTCAAGTGCTCCATCTGTTAGTGTTTTTTTCTGCTTATTCCGTTCTTTAAGAATCATTAGCTCTTTGTGTGTGGCACCTAATTCTTCTTCTAACAAACCACACCTTTCAAGTGCTACTCGTAATCTCTCTCTCACCTTTTCATCCAGAGCTTTGTGGTGCTCAAACAACAACTTCAGTGCTTTGAGCACTTCGACTTCGCTGGACACACCTGCTGGGGACTGTGCCTGTCTCTTCACCACGGTCATCCTGAGAGACCTCTCGTGCCTAGAGACAAGGCATTCCAGATGTTCTAAAAGCAGCCTGGTGTTGTTCCTTTCTGCTTTCAGTTCAGCAATTTCTTCTTCCCTTTCAAGGAGCTCCTCCCTGCATACATTCAGTTCCTTCATAAGTGCAGCAAACTCCTGTGGAAGTGCAGTTTTGAGCTGTCTCTGCAAGGAATCTCTTTCCTGACCAACATCGTGTAATTTCCCCTGGGTTAATGCCAGCGTTTCTTGAGTCTCTCTAAGAGTGTCAAGAAGTCGGTCCCTTTCTTCTCGCATAGAGACCATCAACTGTTCAATATGAGAATCTGCGTCTGCCTGTGAAGGGGAGCCGGACGCATGGCTCCCACTTCCTCCTGGGGAGCCTTCGGCTTCACTGATGGTTGGCATCACCTCACGCATCATCTGCAAATGAAAGACCCAGACTAGAATCATTAAGAGCAGAATACAGGTTCCCGTAAATCTGCAATTTCATAAGTATCTTCAGCTAATAAATGAAAGGTTCACAGCCTCTTTATTCTCAGATCTGTTACACTTTGTATGCAAATAAGTTGGGAAAGCATCCACCGGCAAATACTAAGTGCAGGAACACACACCATGAAGATACTCACAGGGACAATAACCCCGTGAAGGGGTCAAGGCCAGAGGACTGCCCCTCACATAAAGAGCAAACCCAGCAGTATTTTGTTCACAAAGCTGTACTTTTTAGTTGTTGAGAACAAGTGTGCTTCAGGTACCTATTTTTCCAACTTCCCGGTGGGGGGAGAGCAAGTCAAACACACACGCCACCCAGTCACTTTTCAGGAAAAGCATAGAAGGAGCACAGAGCCAGCAGCACTGACAGGTACAGAACCCGTCAGGCATCTTATAGGAATGTGTGCAGTCAGCTCCTGGGAAGGCCTGATGGCTCCCTGAATTCTTGGGCTGGATTTGGTGAGCACTAAAGGAATGGGACTCGTGAAGGGTTGGGAGAGGTTTCTCCAGTGGTTGGTCAGTCAACCTAACTTACCTCAGTTTCCAGCCAAAAGTCAAATTCCACGATGGAAATAGAGCCAGCAGGTCCGGACAGCCGGGGACGGCTAGGAGGGAAGGAAAAGTGATAGGTGAGTCGATGAGAGGCGATGAAGTGTCACCAACACACAGACGGGGCGAGGGCAAGGGGGCCGCTCCCGAGGGTCCGGGCCGCAGTCCGGGCACGGCGGACCCCCGGCGACCCTCACGGTGAGGCTGACCCCCGGCCCAGCCACGTCCTGCTCTCTGCGCCCGAATCAGGTGCTGCAGAAGCCGTGGCCACCACGGTACTGACAAAGCACTGACAACCGTTTCCAAGGAGCCTGCACCAGCTGGGGTTCTAGAACCCACGCTGGGTCCCGGCTTGTTTGGTCGGGGGAAGGGCAGCACGTGGTCCCAAGAGCGCGTCCCTTCAGCCCCAGTCACTAAGGCCGGCCTGTGGCCAGACACTGGAAGAGCCTCTTGGAGTTAATAGTATAATTTGATGTCTTTGCATTGATCTGTCCCAGGGAGGATGCCTCAGGGTGTGTGTGCATATGTGCCCACATGTATGCATGATCTGTGCATGCGTATGCATGTGTGTGCCCACATGTGTGCATATGTGCGTGCGTGGGTGCCATACATGTGCACTCAGCATTTGTTCACAGCGATTATCATCTTCCAGCGGGCCTGGAGCCCTATGTGTTGCAGCACACTTTGTATTCTATGTCATTTTTCCTATGATAGGTAGCAAATTCTTTGAGTTGATTTCCATGAGTACTCATTGATTTTCACCAAACCATTTTACCTCTTTCAGTCTCTTCCTTTTGTGACTTTTGGCAGGTAGTTGCAGACTTAACAATTGTCTCTCTCTCCAGGTGCCTCAAAATGCCCTTATTGTCATTGTGTCATTTGAAATCACAACTAATCAGTCAGGTGGATGAAGGCAGGTGTTTTTATGTCTCTTCTCCAGATAGGGGTCAGTGGCGTTAGCGGACCTGTCCCGGTTCCCTTAGTTCACAGGTGGCACAGCTAGGGTGAGAAGTCAGGTTTTCCTCCTGCAAGCCTCCTTTCCTGTTTTGTGCACAGAGAGGTGTCTGTAACACACCGTTCAGTGGCAAACCCATGCTGACTCATATGTACATGGCAGGTGTGTTTAAATATGTACACACATCCACAGAAAGGTCTAGAAGAACATACTCCAAACTGTTGAAAAAAGGTCACGGGATGGGATTAGAATGAAGGAGGATTAGATATTTTGCTTTTTTAGTTTATGTTCATTTGTAAGATTTACTTTTTTTGCAATAACTAATGAGTTTCATCATTTAAAAATGAATAATTATGAGCAGTGAAGGAGTAAATGGTGTGTTAGTGTCATTGATTTCTGTCTATAATTTTGTGTTTCTATCTGGGTGTTCTTTTAAGTTAGGAAACGCTGAGGGGTCATTAGGTTGTTTGTCTCATTGTTAGGCTGACGTCCTTATTGACTGTCATTGTGTCATGTGAATGATCACTTCTCCATGTCTGTTTTTCCACCAGTGTCATCGGGAGAGTATCTTCTCACTGAAATATTAGAAATGTTAAGCGAGCAGGGATATTAATTAGATTAATTCATTCCTATTTTGAGAAGTGCAAAACTTCTTCCAGAAGTCCTGGAAGAGTCAAGCTGCTAGGGGCTGGCTGGGTAGCTCAGTTGTTAGAGTACAGTATTATAACACCAAAGTCAAGGGTTCCGATCCCGTACTGATCAGCTGCTTAAATAAAAGAGTCAGAGTCAACCTGCCGTATGCAAATGTCAGGCTTTCCTGTGTTCTAGGCTGTCACTCCACCTGTGTGCACCACTGATCTGGGCTCAAAGTTTGTCAGGAAGGAAAGGAACGTTTTCACAGAAAAAAAAATATTTTTTATAAAAATGAAATATTTAAATACCACTTCATTTTCTTCTTTAATTCATGATATTTGGTTTTGTAAAAGAAAGAAGAAACGATGATTGCTTATGTGTGGGCCCTCAAAAAATAAATGTCCATTGATTTCATTTTTACTTCTGTTTTCAATTAATCCCAGAATCCAGATTAAAATAAAACTGACATTATTTCAATAGATGCAGAAAAAATCATGTGATAAAAACTTCAGCTATCTTTTTTTGAGAAATGCCTTTTGAGACCCATTGCCCATTTCTCAATTGCTTTTGGGGTTTTTTTGTTGTTGTTGTTGAGCCGTTTATGTTTCTCATATAATCTTGACATGAACACTTTGTCAAATATGCAGCTTGCAAATATTTTCTCCCATTCTGTCATCGGTTGACTCTTCACTCTGCTGTTTCCTTTGATGTGCACCAGGCATATGAAAAAATGCTTAACACCACCAATCACCAGGGAAATGCAAATCAAAACAATGAGATACTACCTCACTCCAGTTAGAATGGCTATTATCAAAAAGACAAGAGAAAACAAGTGTTGGAGAGGGTGTGGAAAAAGGGAACGCTTCCACACTGCTGATGGTAATGTAAACTAGTACAGCCATTATGAAAAACAGTATGGAGGTGCCGGAGACCAGCTCCGCAGGATTCATCGTAGCTGAACAGGTGGTGTGGATTCAGTGAAAAAGGAAAGACACGGACCGCAGATGTCTAGTGCAAGTGTGGACAATGACCACGTGAATCTTGTTTTATTTATTTATTTTTACTTAATCCTCTACATAATGATTTATCTTTAATCAAAACATTTTTTAATTTCATTTCTATTGAAAAAGAAAGGTCAAAATGTTCCAAAGCACTCATGCTCTGACAAAAACATCTACTCATGCATCAGTAGTTCACCTCAAAGCTTGTGGCTTGTGACCAGAAACTATACAATAGCACATGATTGGCTTTAAAACATCAGGCTTTCTGTCTGAATCATAAACCTTAACCTTCTTAGCTTATAATTTAACCCCTTTTTAATCTTACTTATACTTACTACCCTTAATTTGAATAACATTGATTAGTTATGGTTAACAATTTAATATTGCTTATACTCTATATTGATCATTTTAATTTATAATCAAAATCACAATGTTTATAACATTAATATTATAAAATTTAACTATAAATCTTTATTAAATTTCTATGTTATTGTTACAAATTTTGTGTTACTAATTGATTTAAACAAAACCTATTAATATCAAAATTTGTTTGTGTTTCTCTACTATTTAACTTATTTATTTTATAATGAAACCTTTTATTTCCCTGCTAATAGACTCCGGGAACAGCACAGGGGACAAAGTGAAAAGTTAAATGATCCTACTCAAACTAACAAAAACACATTATATCATTCTTATTATTACTAAGGAAACAACATGTTCTTGGTAAATCAAGTGAAACTTTGCGAATGCGGAAAAACAAAGAAATCTGTAACTGGTTGTGAACAATTAGTTGTAAACACCACTGCACTCAGACCCACTGGCTCCCTGGGGGGTGTGGATAAATTTCCAACACAACAGCTTCATTCCACATGTACAAGAGCATGACCACAGCCACAATGGGTCAATGCACACACCACTAACAAGAAAAATCAACAATAAAATTAAATCAAGCCAACCCATACTGGGAACATGCATCAAAAACACCTTTAGTACTGACAATGGCCTTTAAATAAACCAATTAATTCTGGTGCATATTTAACATGTCCTTTGAGAAACTCCATGGCCCTTGAAACTCCCCAAAGCCATGCCAAGGCAAAAAGTTGGGCCTTTTAATTTTGGAAATCTTTGTCAAGTAACAAAAGGCGAACAGACAGGAAATTCCACAGAGCCGTGCCACACACGCAGGATCCCCCCGCAGTCTAGCTGAACAAGGGGTGTCCCTTGTCAGGCTCCCATGCCGTTCCCTATAGCGGGATGGCTCGAGACATGGAGGTTCCTCAAAAATTAAAAATAGAACTACCATAGAGTCTAGTAATCCTAGAATTGGGTATATACCCACAGGAAATGAAATATGACAGAGATCTGCACTTCCATGTTTATTGCAGCACAGTTTACAATAGCCAAGATACAGACTCCACCTAAGTGTCCAACAACGAATGAATGGATTAAAAAAAAAAAAGTGGTATATATACACAATGGAATACTATTCAGCCATTAAAAGCACAGCAAAACAAAACAAAAACATGAAATACTGTCATTTGTGGCAACATGGATGGATTTGGAGGTCATTATGAAGTAAGCCAGGCACAGAAAAACAAATATCACGTGATCTCACTCATATGTGGAAACTAAAGAAGGAAAAGTTGGTATGATAGAGACGAAGAGTAGAGACTGGGGAGGGGAGGGAGGAAGGGAAAACAGGGAGGGTTTGGCCAACAGCTACTAAAGTACAATGAGATAGGAGGAATAATTTCTGGTGTTCTGTTGCACAGTGGAGTTACCTATGGTTAACAGTTTCGTATATTACATAATGAAGAGAAGAGAGGCTTTTGAATGTTTTCACCAAAAAGAAGAAACGTGCATGAGGTGATAGATACATTAACTACCCTGACCCCATCATTATACCAGATATATATGTATCTAAACATATATATGTAACAAAACCCTGTAAAGATGTACAATTACATGTCAATTAAAATGAAATAAATTTTAAACCAAAAAACAAAGATTTCATTGATTTTTTTATGATTTAAAAACTCTCAGCAAAGTAGAAATAAGAGGACTTCTTAAGACAGTAATGTCCTTGCAGGCAGGCACTGAGTCTTATTGACCTTTGCTTTCTTAATGACTTGCTCAATGCTTGGAACATATTAGATCAATAAAATACTATTTAATGGAAAAGCAAGCATAGCAAACTTTTTCAAAAGAGAAATTAGAAGGGAACAAAATAAAATGTTAAAATGTGAGCATTCATAAATATCCACAGTGAAGGGGAAAGAGAGTTTTACAATAAAGTAGAATCATTGTTAGAAAGAAAAGAAAGCAAGGACATTTGTTGAGATCAAAACAAAAGGAGAGTCCCAGTGACTGTCCTTGTCTCAAATGACTGGCTTAAGGAGGTGGTCCAGGTGCAGGAAATTCTCCCATGTTACCTGCATTAAGCGGCTTCCACAGAAAAACCAAACAGCCTCTTCCTAGAATGAGCCACTGATCATAGCCTCATCACTGCTCCATCTCTGAAGTGTACTAAGACTGTTTCAATGTACCCCCTTTTCCTTGTTTTTATTATTTACTATGATACACCCCAGAATTCTAAATCACCCCTCAGTGTCTGATGTATGTAGGGCTCTTTGATTTTCTTCCCGTTCCTTCCCAACTGATTAGCCCTTCCAATGTGACACCTGCAAATTCATGCTTCATCATCAACTGAATCCCCTCTAAGCTCAACCTCTTTTCTGAATATTCTGCACATTATTTTGTATGAAGAGATATTCATCACATCCCCAAAGACGTTGCTTGCCACCCCCGTAGCCTGCTCAAGGCATGGAGGAAAACTCACAACACGAATCACTGGCTCTAGAGGTATGGCCGATGTAGTATTTGTTCCTCGTTATCCTTTCTGGGCCACATTTAAATCTCAGGTTACTTTACCCACTCCTCACTGTTGCTGTCGTCTGTTGACAGCTCAATCATTTCTCAACAACCTCATTTCTGAACAATTATAGTATTTGGTTGTCTCATTTCCTTTAGGCCTTCCTATGTCATAATCCTTTATTATTTCAATAGGCTTCCCCAAATATGATCTTTTCAACATTCTGTTTCTCGTTTCCTTTAACAACTCACTACCAGCAATCTATTTACCCTACTTCAGTCCCTTATTCCATGGTTTTACCCAATATGTTGTTACCCAAGCTATAAATTCTTCAAAGTTTCACCTTCGTTCATTCTGCGCCCTGACCACCACTCTCAAGTTTCCAACTTATTCATTCAACTTCTCCAACTCGACTTTCATGATGCTACAACATTTTCCCGTCTCTCATCCCTTTGTTAGTCGTTTATCTCTCACAACCAACTTAAAGTTTTTGGTTAATTATTATAAACACACTTTTCCCTACATTCCCTACATTCTCAACTTCCTGTTTTTCTCTCATTGTTATACTTACTACGTTAAACAACAACCCTGCTTAAATCCAATTTTACTCTTCTTTCACTGCTGTACCCCTGCAATTGAATAAAATTAGTAAAAAAAGAAAAAAAAAAACAAGGATGAATGCTATCACTATAAATCATGTTGGCTCCTATAAATATATATTCATATATAATCATACTACATTCTTTAATAGTCTCCTTTCTTCACTGGGCTTCCCAGGCACATATTCTCTTGTTTTTTCTCCTGTTCATGACTCTTCGTTAGAAAAGGAAAAGATAAAATATTATATTATAGTATAGTATAAGGATCAGCAGTGCCAAGTAAATGTTCTCTCCATCATGATTGCAAAGGTTTTGACAGAAGTAAAAAAGCTAGTGGATATGAAATAAGAAACAAGGATAGCATGTGCAAGATAAATTTGTATTTAGAATATTTCTCTTAAACATCAAGATAAATATATGATTTTTAAAGAAAATCTGTAAAAACAAGTAGTAAAATGTAAAAAGGTATTTCTGTACTCATAATTTATACACACCCTTTTACAGATTATATATTTATATATAATAGGGTTTAGCAAATGTGGATCTGCAATTTTCCTTCATGGAATATGATATTTGGAGACATTCAAGACTTCCAAAGAGATATGTGTTATACTGTAATATGAGTTGTTAAACCTAAATTACAGTGAGTAAAATTTCAGAAAACAGATATTAGTGCAGCCTGACAAGAATGTATGATTTGCTACTAAATTGTCAGAGATATCTTCAATAGTAAAACATAACTGTATTAACCCAAAATCACATCCTTATTAATTTGTTTACATTTATATTAATAACACTTCTATTTTGGCCAGTTTTTGAGTTTTAATATATGATTATTAACTTTGTTAAATTCTGACTTTGGCACTATTTGCGTTGTTAGGAGTCTCCCCAAAGCCGCATATTCACACTTAAAATGACAACAAAAGAGAACAATAGAATTCCTAGTCCTAAAGCTCCTAAATTATGTTGTTCTAATAGATGTACTTTCAGAAACACCTATTCTCCTGATGAAATGGCTACAAATGAGCAGGTAATTCCCTCAGTTTTTAGTAAAGAAGATTATAATATATGTGATGTAATTTCTAGTAACTCTATTCTAAAATTAGCTGAGTTGTTTCAATAAGGTCAAAAATATACTGCTTCCTAACATTAGCTACAGGTTTGTTAGGGGCTTTCACAAGAATGGTTCCATGTTGGAGAAAACCAAATTGAATTGCTTAGTTCTCTCTTACAGTTATTCTGACATAGTGAATGCTAGGTCCATCCGTGTTGCTGCAAACGGCAGAATTTCATTCTTTTTTACAGCAGAGTAGTATTCCATTGTGTAGATTTACCACATTTTCCATATTTGCTCATCGGATGGTGGACATTTGGGTTGGTTCCAACTCTTGGCTATTGTAAAGAGCATTGCAATGAACACTGGAGAACAGGTATACCTTCGACTTCATGATTTCCATTCTTCTGGGTATATTCCCAGCAGTGGGATAGCTGGGCCATATGGTAGATCTATCTGCAATTGTTTAAGACTAAGCACGTTCAACTTTTTATTTTATTTATTTATTTTTTGTTTTTGTTTTTTTAATGGCAGGTCAAATATCCTGAAACATACATATTTTTGATAGTCTTCTAATCCCAGTCCAGTTCAAATATTAAAGTAACACACACAACCTAAGAGAATTCAATATTGTTCCAAGGCACTTACTGAATCTCCATGACTAGATGAAA
The DNA here is from genome assembly GCF_027409185.1 of Cynocephalus volans. Taxonomy (NCBI): domain Eukaryota; kingdom Metazoa; phylum Chordata; class Mammalia; order Dermoptera; family Cynocephalidae; genus Cynocephalus; species Cynocephalus volans. The sequence continues at coordinate 6,954,898 of NC_084474.1, forward strand.
ACAAGAACAATTAGGATAAACAATTAGACAGTATATAATATAAAAATAACTTTTTGCTTACAATTTACAAAATGTATTATTACAATCTTTGATCTCTGATAACCTGCAATGCTGGCTGCATGAATCCAGCAATTTTAAAATTAAGAAACTATTTTCTAAAACTTCAGGGCAAATAATTTACAAATAAGGTACACAAAGATTTAGACCATGCAGAAACTTCTTACATCTTCTGTTAATTATATTTTATGACTGCCACTTTATCAAATTATATACCTACTTGCCCTGTACATATACAAAATAATGCACACATGATAAAATGGCAAAAGTGTAGTCCTTAAACTCAATTTATCATAAAACTATTACTATATCAACATGTCTACAAGCAGCGTGTAACAGGGTTAAGAGACATTAAGGCAATAATACTTGAAGTTACAAAATAAACCATATGTAATACTTTTTCCTAAGTGTAGTAAAAGGCAGGTAGATGGTCCCAGCAAAAAATAATAAGGTAACAATCTACACTGCTGTTAGTCCCACATTTTAAAGATGGAATACTATAAACCTGGCTTTCAGTGGCACTTGAATTTTCCAGTATAATTTAAAGTCTATTTTAGCTCCCTGAATCATGTCCATTCTGAAGGTGGATGTCTTGGTCCTTTGGGTTTTCCACAGCGATTACCAAAACCAATATCTGTGGCTTCTGTTGGACTTTCTGATATTTGATCTTTCTTGTCACTGAAAGTAGGTGGACATTCTGTACAAGTCTCTGTGTGAATACCTCCTGCTAAATGATCACATTTTTCATTTCCGGAGGCTGTCAAGCCTTCAGCCTTCTTTTGTTCAAACCGTTCCTGACTTTGAAGTTCACTCCATTCAGGTATTATAGGTGTATTATGTTCACTTGCTAATACAAAAGACTCAGGAGTTCTTTCAGGTAGGGGAGGAGGTGAATCTTCACTAACATCAACATCTTTTTCAGCACCTGAATGTATTGTTCCAGTTATATCAAGTCTAGCAATGGACATTGGCAATACTTTCCTAGTAGAAATGCTTTCAGTACCGGTGGCAGCAGAAACTGTGGCACTTGCTGTCGAAATATTAGTTTTATTCTTGGTCACAGCACCATCAGAGTTCCTTTCATCTGAGTCTGAGTCATCAGAGTGAAGAGGATTAGTAAAACTGAGAGGTGCTCTGAAAAGAAGTGAACTATTACGATGATCCACAAGATCATGGGTTTCAACTTGTGTTGTACAGCTTGATGCTAAACTCACAGTTTTCATAGTTTGACAGTGGATATCTGAGGATTTGCCTTCAGATGAATCACATACAGATACAGCACTTTCAGGTCCATGAAGTGACCATGTTACTTGTCCTTTCTCATCAAGAGGCAAGCAGTCTGGCCTAGGAGGTGTGTCTGAATTCTTCTGTGATTCTTCTGGAGCTTTGTTTGACTGTGTTGCACTGCAGTCCACACACGAATTCTGAGAAATGTCATCAACTTTTACATCCCCGGAACTTAACTCCTGTGGCTTAGAGATTTTATCAATTATACAAGGTGAAGCAGATTTAATTTTAATTGCATGTCCCCTATTCAAGAGTGTATTGCCATCAAAACTTTTTGGTCTTTCTTGGAGAGGGACCTTCTTAATCTCAAAACTTAAATTTCGCTCCATTTTTTTTATCTGTCTGTTCAATAGCTGGTTCATTTTTCCCTGGAAGTTCTGTTGATTTATTATAGTTTCTGTTGAGGTCTGTTGAATGTTGTTCTGATGAAACCATGTGCAACACTGGTTTTGGATGGTATCTGTCATTGTCCTGCCATACAGTAGTGACTGTCGGAAATGCTGAAGGGGGAGAAGGTGTCAAGATCGGTGGCACTGGGTGAGGTTCTGGAGGCTGTAGTATTTCTTTTTTTTTTTTTTTGTGTGTGTAGTATTTCTTCTTTAGCATCTCCTTCTACAAGGCAACTGCGAGTTCTGGGTGGTTTTGGAGGAGGAGAATCTTGTTTTTCAGGATCTATGGAGCTGATTATATTTTCAGTGTTAATTTCATTCACTCCATCAGGAACTTTCTGGGTTCCATGAATTTCATACAGTTGTAGCTGTTTTTCAAACAGTTGAGCGATAGCTCTGTGAACAAGCTCATATTGTTCCTTTGTTTGTACTGCAGAATGCCTTTGTGTTCTCATTTCTTGTATTAAATTAAACACATTAAATTCCTCTGGTATTTTCCCAGCTTTTAGTAAATTCCATGTATAATCTATGGCACAAATGGCACCTGTTCTTCCACGGCCTGCACTGCAGTGAATACAAATAGGTCCATCTTCATGTTCTTGGTATTTCCTCATCAAGCTTATCATGTCCAGAACAGAATCAAATGAGGAAGGAACATCATGGTCTGGCCAGTTCACATAATGAAACTGATATAGTCTACGAGATTCATTTTGAAATTCAAGCAAGAGTGTCCTAATGAAATAGTCTGTTCTTGCTTGTTGATCTTCACAAGAAATTTTAAATGGTGCAAATGTTACAGGGTCTTCTCCATACAAAGGCCAGTCATGCTCACATTTTTTCCTTCCCATCTCAAATTCTCGACAAGCCATTACAATGGTTACAACATTGTACTCCCATATCATCCTCCAAAAACCGATTACTGTGTTTGCTAAAGGTCCTTGGGTTGCCACATATGCTTTTGGCCCATAGACACCCTTAATAAAATTTGCATTGATAGAGTCTGAATCTTGAGAAGGAGTTTTTAAAGTCAGTTTAACTCGGCTGTGATCAAATGGCAGTATGTCCTTACATCTGTTCTTTTTCACATTTTCTTCTTTTTCTCCAGTGGCTGTGGGATAAGTCTTTTCTGTTCTATATTTGGTAGACAATCTTCTGAATCGCATGAAGTCCCGGGCGAAGTTGTCCTCCCCCTTGTGGTCCGGACTCTTCACGGCCTGGACCCTCTGGATGAATTTCCTCAGGCTCTCCACCTGCTCCATCCTCCCGCGTCCCCCCGGCTGCGGTCGCCGGCCCCGCTTCCCGGTTCTTCCTTCCCCCCACCCCCCACCAGCCGCCGCAGCCGCCTCTCCCCACGGGCGCGCCCCCGCCGCCCCACATTCAACTTTTTAAAAACCTCATAAAAATGTGATCCCAGACCCACTGGAGAGAGGGAAGACAAATATAGTTATTCTTCTTTGCCATTTTGAAGAGTCCAACAGAAATGTTTTAGAAATATTTCTTCATGGCCTTGTATGAAACCCACCCTCTCTTTATAGAATATAAATGTAAACGTTTAGTTATATAATGTTTGAAATTACTAGTAAAATAAAATCCAGAAGTATACCTCTCATAAAATTAGAATCCGCTACTGGCATATTTGTTACACACCTTCTCAACATGAATAAGCCTATTGAATGCCATCTCTGGCTTTCAGAGCAAAGCTAAGATGTTTTCACCTACTGCCTTCACTTGTCATATGCACACGTGTGTGTGCGTGTGAACATGCACCTTATGTTCTTTTTTACAATCCATTCTTGTGTGTCCCCTGTGTCTCTCTCCCAGGACTTCTCCACAAGATTCATGTTGACAGGTCAAGACCGTTTATTAAGGCACAATAAATAATCGGAGAATGAATGATCAAATTTCACATAATATATACAATCAAAGCACGGCTTTGTTTAAAAGCTCCTAGTTATATGGACTTTCCCACATAACTTATCACTTTTTCTGGTGATAATTGTATTCCAATAAATCTCAGTATATAAAAGTCATGATAACAATTTGAAAGGTGATATGAACACGCCTGAATCTTCCCAAGTGATGTAAATTTTGCACTGTTGACAGGCAGGCTCAAGAAAATACTTCTACCTTTATACCCTTATTCAGATGTTATAATAAATTATGTGAATAAAACATTTTACTAACTCTGCTTACAGTGTATGCAGTACTTGTTTTGTCAATAAATGGCTGATTTTTATCAGCTACGTCATCTTTTAAACAGAGCATAAATTGTAGCTACATAAGGACCTAAGGCAGAAAGGGGAGGCTTTTACTGGCAATATAAAAAAAAAGAAAAAAAATGGAGGAGGTTAATATGTGACTAATAAAAGAGGAGTTTGGTCAAGGCAGCAGAAACAACATAATGAGTGTAAAACAAACAAAAAAATCAAATCATGTACTTCTACTATTTAGATTAAATTCTGCCTGTGTTGAAGTGCATTATATATTAGTATAAAAATGATTTACTTTTAGAATAATACCCTGTTAAATATGATATTTTGAATGAAGCCATTGTGAATAATTGGCTATATGTAGTGACCTTTTGCTATATGTTACACAAATAGATAGTAAAACTGTAGTGGGATGCATTTTAGCCACGACTTATTTGAGTTTGGGGAGTGAGTTAATCTTTCTAAGTCTCAGTTTCCTCACTAACAATAATGCATCTGATAAAATAAATTATTTTTTTTTCATTTATCTCATCACAGTTCTGTCTACTTCATCGTTTTTAAATTTTTGCCTTTGATGATCCTATCTTTGTTTTATATTTCATTGAGTTCTGCTCTTTGAAATTTTAATCTCTTTCCCCTACTTTTCAATGGGTTTATTACCTGGTTTATTTTCTAAGTATTTGAGTTTGATATTCAATGCTTTTAATTTTTTCATCTTATTTTTCTAATGCAAGTATTTACTGCAACAAATTTCCCTTTATTTAACACAGTTGCTACATCAGCAAACTTTTTTTATGTTCAGTGGCTCCATTATCCACTAATTTTAAGTAGGCTTTTTATTCCTATTATGATTTCTTTTTTCACTCATCAATTATACGGGTTTTTAATCTCCAAATATAGGGGTTAACTTTTTAAAATATTGTTTTCTCATTTAATTGAATTAAGTTTAAAGAAATTATTTGTATAATAGACATTACTTATATATTTTAGAGTGTGGACTATTAGTAATTATAGCAACCATTTTTATCACACTTAAATGTCTGTCACTGATCCAAAAAGCTTACATATATTAAATCGTTTAATGATCTTAACTATTACAGTATGAGGATATGGTCCCTATGTCTATGTCACAGTTTACAGTAAAGGGTGCTAAAAGTGAGATGAAATTGTGACGATGACTGGTTTTAAAATAACATGTAACCGTTTGAAGGCTGAATTGTAATAAGGTTTCTCAGCTGTTGTTCTGTTTATAAAAAATTAAAACAACTATACAAAGCCTTCCTGTGTAAAGATGAAACAGAAATGCATAGAAAACAGGTATCTTATGCTGAGAAAATATCTCCCTTGACTGTGCTAATTTTCCCATTGCTAACAACGGGAAGGGGTAGCACAGATCACGGCCAGCATCATCTCCTGTGGAAGGGAACGTGCTCCAACGAGACTGACGTGGAACTGAGAACTTAGAAAGCAGCACAAGCTACAGTAAGCCTTAATTAAGAAGAAGTTAAAAACAAAATAAAACAAGAAAACTGAACATCAGCACTAGAATTCATTTTAATACTCACTTACTATGTCAAATACCTTTTCCTCCCTCTCCCAAGCCCTCACTGCTGCCTCCTGTTGGCCGAACTAACTTGAACAAAGAGGTTCAAAGGTTTCAGTCTAGGAGCATTAGCGACACAAAGTACAGAGCAGGATGCGGGGTCCACAGGGCACCCAGGAGAGCGGCAGATGCAAGCGCAAAGAAGAGCATCGAACTTTTCTTATTCAGTTATCACAAGTTTTTTTTTCTAGAACGTTAGTGTGTCATGCTCGTGGGTGAGCAATAAATATTTACCAAATGAGGGGGATGAATAAATTATAAAATAAACTTCACAGACTTAAAAAAAAAGAAAAAAAAAAAAGGATTACTTCAAGAGAAATGGGGAAATAAAGCTAAGTTCTACTTCCAGTGAAGGAGTTTGAACCAGAAATGTTACTTTGGAAAGTTGAATAAAATTTCTTAGTTAAATAATTCGTCTGGTTTTTTAATGCTCATTTTAAAAAAGCGAAGGGTGTTTCTGTTATAGCTGATACGTGTTTCAAAGTGCATACGTGAATTAAAATAAACAGTTATACTAAATATGATAATTTAATTTAAAATATAATGGAAGTAATGTGTATAAAGCAAGATTTTTTAAAGATAAGTTGAATCAAAATCATTCTATTTAGAATTAGTTATCAAAATAAATAAATCCATATTTTATGTTATACATAATATGCTATATTTTATGTACATATAAATATGTACATTTATATAATTTAATAAGAAAGTTAAGAGAGTATTACCAATTTAAAATGTAGTCCTCATGAAAATTATTCTTTGAGAGTTTTTGCAGTTATAATTATGAAATATTCTTTTTTCTTAAATTTGCTGATTTCAATAAGAGGTAATAAGATTTATGGAGTCATTTTATATGCAAAAATATTGTCCTAATCACTTCCTATAGACTTTTCTTAAAAGTAATTTTAATCTTATGAGAAATATTAGAATTGCTCTCATTTTTAATTAATGAAGAAACAGAATTTGGGATATTTCAAGTAGCTTTTCCAAGGTCGCACAGCTGAAAAGATGTTAAAGTCTGACCCTGTGCCTCAGAGACTTATGACCAACAAGATTTTCTCCTCATATTTTTATAGTAAATACCAACAAGAAAAGGAAATGTTTGTTGGCATTTCACAAGGCCTTCATGGTATTCACTTGAATCATGATCATATTAGCAATAAATATAAAAATAAATGCAAGTATAAGTATAAAATGTACATCTTGTTTGCTTAGATGGTGAGCTTCTTGAGGGTAGAAATATTTCTATTACACATATTATCATTCTTTGCTTAACAAATTTGTATCATCGATGAAATTTTCTCATTCTCCCATAGACCTTACACCAAATTTCATTTCAGAATATAGGTTTTTAAGTAAAATTGAAAAGAAAATGCTTATGAGACAAATGGTTCCTTGAAATGTCTAATGCTTAGTAGGTGACAGGTGATGACCACTGAGATCAAATAACATTGTATAATTTTGCTCAATTTGTTATACATTCTATTGCCTCCGGTATAATTTGATTATAACAGCAACAAAATTTAGCTCCAGGCCCTGTCTGCAATGGTTGCATATAAATCTTTAATACCATTCAGTCTCAGTTAAATGAGAAAACCTTATTTTTCCCTATGCAAATAAACCAAATGTTACATTTATTTTCACAATGACTTTGATTAAAACCACATGTTTTATATTATACCTACCATCTAGACCCATCCCCCTCAGAGGCTACTCTTCAAAACTGGTTAATCTTTTCTGAAATTATCTGATATAAATTTCTTTTATCTTATTTGAAATGTACAGAGATATCATCTAACAAGTTATTTTTTAATATATAAAATGACTTTTAAAAGTTTCAGTGTGTTTCACTATTGTGTTATATAAGTTGCAGACGTGATTTACTGTATTTCCGCGACTGTATTTCCCTGGGGAATTTGTTTTATAATTTTGTGTAAATAAATTTACCTAAATGTAACACTGATCTCCTGAGTTTCAAAATTGCAGATGTGTGCAGGATATTGATAGTTGTTGCCCTTTTTATTTTATTTTCTTAAGCCTTAGCTCAAATATTTTTTACAGGATACTTTTAATAAGGTGTGTAATTGTTAGCAATTATTTATTTTAAATCTGTTGAAAATGCAGAAATGAAAAAGCTAATTGTTGATTGCCTGTGCTAAAACAATATCTTAAGAGCACCACTATTTTATGAGGGTCCTTTCCATTTTCCTGTCAACCCCCGACTCCTTATCTAAACAATTGCCTACAGTTCATTATCTGTATCCTCTTCCTGGTTTGTTTGCCTCAATTCTCACCAAGTCTTCCATTTATATTCATCCAATCTCTTCATGTCTAGACTATTAGAATAGCTGAAGTTTCACTGTATCTAATGTACCCTTCTAACATCCATCTTGAACTTAATCCATCTTTTTTTTTTTTCCCCTAAAGTCACACTTTGTTTATAGTCTTTCCCATTCAAATCTTAACTGGATCTTTAATGCCAAGGAAGATGTTAAATACTTCAACCTTGAATTTGAGGCATTAAAAAATAGCATCTCCCCAGGCTTACCTTCCATTATTTTTCTATGTAGAAAATGTGCTTCAGTGAAACTATGCAACTTTATATATAAAATTTTCACTGCATTTTTCTCTACTGTTCTTTTATCACACCATTACCCTTTAATGTGAAACTGCTTTGTTTCCCTCTCAAAATTCTACTCTTCAAGCTCTAGTTAGATTCAATCTTGATTATTTCAAAAACCCATTTTTAAGTACTTTAGACAGAAGTGTTATTGTTTCTACTGTAAATGCCTTTTAACATCTGTTTATGCATATAAATGTATTATTCACTAGTCCACAGAACTGTGAAAAGCACTGCACATGTTTAATTTCTATTGACTTTAGAGACCTATGTTGTCACCCCGGATCTTAGACGGGTGCCTTTTTGACATTGAGTATATATTTGATGAATGAAGATGTCATTTCCTTAACAAGAAAAGTAGGAAATAATAGGACAATTATTCAAAAGAGGGATTTAATTAATAACACTACAAATGCTTAGATTTTCTTCTGGGTGGAGTCTTCTTTCTTATTTCTTGTCTTTCTTCAGTGATATTATCATTCAACAGCTATTGAGCATAGAAATTATGTCTGGAAGTGCCCACAACTCAGTAGGTGGTTTCTGTTCCATGAACTTGAAATATTCACAATATAAATAAACCCCAAGAGAATATGAATCACTCACATCAAAGCAATATCCTTCTTGACAGCCCCTTCATTTCCATTTCTTCTATAATTTTTTTTTCTAGTTTTGATCTTTCTTATTACTGGACAGTTACCACAGCTTCTGAAATAGATTTCCTATCAATGACTTTTTTCTGTATGTGTATTTCTTATTCTTTTCTTTTTTTTTAAATTTTATTTTGTCGATATACATTGTGGCTGATTATTGCTCCCCATCACCAAAACCTCCCTCCCTTCTCCCTCCCCCCTCCCCCCCAACATGTCCTTTCTGTTTGCTTGTCGTATCAACTTCAAGTAATTGTGGTTGTTATATCTTCTCCCCCCCCGGTTTTTTTTTTTTTTTTTGTGTGTGTGTGTGTGTGTGTGTGTGTGAATTTATATATTAATTTTTAGCTCACACCAATAAGTGAGAACATGTGGTTTTTCTCTTTCTGTGCCTGACTTGTTTCACTTAATATAATTCTCTCAAGGTCCATCCATGTTGTTGCAAATGGCAGTATTTCATTCATTTTTATAGCTGAGTAGTATTTCATTGTGTAGATGGACCACATTTTCCGTATCCACTCATCTGATGATGGACATTTGAGCTGGTTCCAACTCTTGGCTATTGTAAAGAGTGCTGTGATGAACATTGGGGAACAGGTATACCTTCGACTTGATGATTTCCATTCCTCTGGGTATATTCCCAACAGTGGGATAGCTGGGTCGTATGGTAGATCTATCTGCAATTGTTTGAGGAACCTCCATGCCATTTTCCATAGAGGCTGCACCATTTTGCAGTCCGTCTATGTGTATCTTTCTGAAGACTCATGTACTGTACATAAAATATTATTCTCATGCAGATTTGTCTCCTAATTAAAAGCACTGAATAATTTTTAATAGCTATTACATAAGATCATTGGTATATATCCTTTAAACTTCTATGTCACTTTCAGTCCAAATAAATGCCCACTGAGTTTTAATCTATTCATGCTTTTTTCTAGTAGTTTTGGAAATATTATTGCTATTCTCACCTAAAGCTAAACCTGATGTTACCATCATCTCCTCTTACTCCCTTGATTACTCAACTACATTAAGAATGCCATAAATTTTTCATATATTTAACTTTTCCTTTCTATTCTCTCATTTTTCGTTATGTCTAGAAAGTCCCAAATGTATACTACCTTAAGGAAGCAAACTAAACTAACTACAGAAACAAAAATACTTTAGCATACATGCCCCTTTTAGCTTCCCAGGATAGATTTCCTACCTATTATACTATATGAATAATAAGAATCTTTATGTTGCAAATGACAAAAATTTTATATCAAATTGAACTAAACAAAAAATGAAATATCTAATTCATGCACCTTAAAACCAAATGTAAGTCCCCTTTCGGGCTTGTTTTGATAGGAAATCTCAACAGCAGTGATAAGCTGCATTTTCTCTGTCACTCTGGGCTGCCTATGCCCACGTTTCAGTCTTTTCCACAAGCTGACCTCCTATCTAATGATAAAATGGCTGTAAGAGCTATAGTTCCCATGTCCTTAACCACCGTAGTTGGGGAACATGATACGCACATCTATCTTTAGAATTCTACCACAGGTAGTTCATATGCATTGGCTCTGATTCATTACTCGTCCATTCCTGAATCACCCTTCCAGCTCTGGATGAGAGAAATGCTTACTGACTTACTGGCTAGGGACAACTTCTGGAGCTGGATTGGGATAAACATTGGTGAGAATGTAAGAGAGATAAATTCCTCTAGGAAAAAGCATTAGCTATTGATTAGACAGTAGATTATAGATGGTAGAGGCAAAGAACAAATACCTACTCTGCTGATTAAGCATCTTGATTAAGTTGGCTCACACTTTTCTTTTCATATACACCTAAAAAAAAAACAAAACTGCACTCTAGTTTTGAACTTCATTGATTCATTGAAATTTCTCTATCCAAATTCTCATTTGACTAATGTACACTTATTTTTACACTATTCATTTACTCAACAAATGTTAGGAGCACCTATGTCCCTGCCACTGTTAGATTCATAAACACAGTACAGAAGGGTCTTTGTCTTAATGGAGCTCACATTTGGGAAGAGGAGATAACAATAAGTATTAGACATTCTAAATGAAGAAAAGTATAAAGTATGTAAGATTGTCAAGGTAGACTCCATGGAGAAAAAGACATTTGAACAAGGGATTGAAAGAGGTGCGGGAGTTTGCCAAGTGGCTATAAGGAGATACAGGATACCAGACAGTGGAAAGAGTGACTACTAAGACGCTAAAGAGAATAAAATGTCCGGAGAAGATAAACAGAATGGAGGCTGGTGTTAGGAATGTGAAGTGGCTCCAGTAATTGTACTAAAACAATTTTAGGTTCATATCCAGGAATAATCAGAAGGACAGGCCATAATAAGGAGTGTGGATTTTACTCTGAGTGAAATGGAAAGGCATTTGAGGATTGTGGACAGAGAAGTAGAAGTTTATCTTTTAAAAGGAATTGCATTCATATGTTGAGAGTACTGCAAGAGGAGTAATGCAGGAGATCAATGAAGAGGTGGATGATCCCGGAGAGAGATTAGAAAGGCTCTGAACAGAGCGGAGGCTGTGAAGCTGATGGGAGAGGACAGATCTTGGATATATTTCAATGAATGAGCCAAGAGGATTTTCTGATGGCTTGAATACAGTGTGTCATAGAACAAAAACAAAGAAACAGAGGCACTGTGCTGTGGGACCCTAGCCCAGGCCAGTCTGCTCTGCCCAGAGAGGCCTGAAGCTGCCAGGCCCACAGCTCCTGAGCCACCCACACTGGAACAGGCAGATGCTGTACTGCAGGACCCCCAGCCCAGGCCAGTCCGTGCCACTGAGAGAGGCCCAAGAGCTGCCAGCCCACAGGCCCTGAGACAGCTATGCCAGAACAGGCAGGCCACACACCACGGGACCCCCAGCCCAGGCCAGTCTGCACTGCCCAGAGAGGCCCAAGAGCTGCCGGGCTGAGAGGCTCTGAGTCAGCTGTGCTGAATTGGCAGTCCCTGCAGAATCCAGACCAGACACCAGGGTGGAACAAGCAAACCGTTAACCACCCTGCCACAATGGCTAAACACCAAAGGAAAGATACCAGGAAGATGAAAAATCAAGAAAGTATGACACCAACAAAGGAAAATAATAACTCTCAACCTCTAGGAATTGCGAGCAACATTTCTAAGTACACTAAATGAGTTACAAGAAAACTCAGTTAGACAACACAATGAAATGAGAAAAAGTATACAGGACCTGAAAGAAGAAATGTACAAAGAAATCAATGCCCTGAAAAAGAATGTAGCAGAGCTTGTGGAGCTAAAGGATTCAATCAATGAAATAAAAAACAAAACAGAGAGTTTAACCAGCAGGCTAGAACAAGCAGAAGAGAGAATTTCTGACCTTGAACGTGGGCTGTTTGAAATATCACAGACAGACAAAAAAGAAGAAAAGAAGAAAGAATTTTAAAAAATGAACAAAATCTAAGAGAGATAACAGATAACCTTAAGTGCTCAAATATCCAATTCATGAGCATTCCAGAAAGATAGGAAAAAGGAAATGGCATTGAAAACATACGCAATGAAATAATGGCAGAAAACTTCCAAGGTATAAGGAAAGACACAGATTTTTGGATTCAGGAGGCTCAAAGATCCCCAAACATATTCATCCCAAAAAGGTCCTCTCCAACACATGTTATAGTCAAATTGGCAAAACTCAAAGACAAAGAGAGAATCTTAAAAGATGCAAGAGAGAAGCATCAAGTCACCTATCATGGAGCCCCAATCATATTAACATCAGACTTCTCATCGGAAACCCTAAAAGCCAGGAAAGAATGGGATGATATATTCAAAATACTAAAAGACAAAAATTGCCAGCCAAGAATGCTTTAGCCAGCAAGGCTATCATTCTGAAATGAATGACAAATAGTATATTTCTCAGACAAACAGAAACTGCAGGAGTCCACTACCATATGGCCAGGCTTACAAGAAATTCTCAAGGGAGTATTGGGTTTGGTATCTGAAAAACAACCACCACTGCCATGAATACTCAAGAAAGAAAAAAACCCACCAGTAAAATAAAAATGCTAACAATAAAGAGAAACAAACAATTATTTACCACCCCAAGAAACCAACAAACACAGAAGACAAACAGTAAATCAGAAAGAAAGGAACAAATGGCAATTAAGATATCCAGACAAAAATCAATAAAATACTAGGAGTAAATCAACACCTATCAATAATAAGTCTTAATGTAAAAGGATTAAATTCTCCAGTCAAAAGACTCAGGCTGACTGACTGGATTAAAAAGATGGATCCAACAATATGCTGCCTTTGAGAGACTCATCTCACCTGTAAAGACTCACATAGACTAAGAGTGAAAGGATGGAAAAAGATATGCCATGAAAATAGAAATGAAAAATGAGCTGGAGTAGCTATTCTTATATCAGATGAAATAGACTTTAAACCAAAAACCATAAAAAGAGATAAAGAAGCCCACTATATAATGATAAAAAGATCTATCCACCTAGAAGACATAACAGTCATAAATATATATGCACCCAATATCAGAGCAGCCAGATTTATAGAGCGAACACTATTAGACCTAAAGAATGAAATAGACACTAATACTATAATAGCAGGGACCAGAACATCCCACTCTCAACATTGGACTGATCATCTAGGCAAAAAATCAACAGAGAAACACAAGATCTAAACAACATTTCAAACCAATTGGACTTGGCAGATATCAAAGAACATTCCATTCAACAACCTCGGAATATTCATTCTTCTCTTCAGCACATGGAACATACTCCAGGATAGACTACATGTTAGGTCACAAATCAAGTCACAAAAAATTCAAAAAAAATGGAATTATTCCATGTATTTTTTCAGATCACAATGGATTAAAATTAGAAATCAATAACAAATGAAACTCTGGAAAGTATACAAACACATGGAAATTAAACAACATTCTACTTAATGGTGTATGGGTCCAAGAAGAAATTAAACAGAAAATCAAAAAACTTATTGAAATAAATCAAAATAATGACACATCATAGCAAAAGCTGTGGGATACTGCAAAAGCAGTACTAATTGGGAAATGTATTGCATTCAATGCTGACTTCACAAGAATGGAAAGATGGCAATTAAACAACCTAACACTTCACCTTAAAGAGCTAGAAAAACAATAATACAAACCCAAAGTTAGCAGATGGAAAGAAATAATGAAGATCAGAGCAGAACTAAATGAATAGAAACCAGAAAAATGAAACAAAAGATCAATGAAACAAAAAGTTGCTTTTTTGAAAAGGTGAATAAAATTGACAAATCATTAGCAGGGCTAACTAAAAAAAGAGAGAAGGCCTGAATAACGAAAATGAGAAATGAAAAGGTGATATTCCAACTGATACCTCAGAAATATAAGGAATCATTAGAGACTACTATAAACAACTATTTGCCAACAAATTTGAAAATCTGGAGGAAATGGATAAATTTCTGGAAAAACACAAACAACCAAAACTAAGCCAAGAAAAAGATAGAAAATCTGAACAGACCAATAACAATAAAAGAGATGAAGCTGTTAATCAGAACTCTCCCAACAAAGAAAAGCCCAGGACTGGATGGGTTCACTGCAGAATTCTACCAATCTTTCAAAGAGGAATTGATAACAATTCTTTACAAACTATTCTAAAATATTGAAACAGAGGTCATTCTCCCAAACTCATTCTATGGGGCAAACATCACCCTGATACCAAAATCAGACAAAAATGGAACAAAAAAAGAAAACTGCAGGCCAATATCCTTCATGAATATAGATGCAAAAATCCTCAATAAAATACTAGCTAACAGAATACAGCAACACATATGCAAAATTATACACCATAATCAAGTGGGATTCATCCCAGGGATGCAAGGATGGTTTGACATATGCAAATCAGTAAATGTGATACACCCCACCAATAAAAAAAGACAAAAACCATATGATCATCTCTATAGATGCTTAAAGAGCATTTGACAAAATTTAACATTCGTTCATGATAAAGACTCTCTACAAGTTAGGTACAGATGGAAAATATCTCAACACAATTAAAGCCATATATGACCAGCCCAGTGCCAATATCATCCTGAAAAGGGAAAAGCTTTCAGGAACAGAAACCGGACAAGGATACCCATTCTCACCACTCCTATTCAACATAGTGTTGGAAGTACTAGCCAAAGCAATCAGAGAAGAGAAGGAAATAAAGGGCATGCACACTGGAAAAGATGAAGTCAAACTGTCCCTGTTAGCTGATGATATGATCCTATATATCAAACAGCCTAAAGCCTCTACAAAAAAACTCTTAAAGTTGATAAATGATTTCAGTAAAGTTGCAGGATACAAAATCAACACACAAAGATGAGTAGCATTTCTATACTCCAACAGTGAACATGCAGAAAAAGAAATCAAGAAAGCTAGCCCATTTACAATAGCCACCAAAAAAATAAAATACTTAGGAATAAAATTAACCAAGGATGTAAAAATTCTCTATGATGAGAACTACAAAGCTCTGGTGAGAGAAATTAAAGAGGACACAAGAAAATGGAAAGATATCCTATGCTCTTGGGTTGGAAGAATCAACATTGTGAAAATGTCCATACTACCCAAAGTGATAGACAAATTCAATGCAATCCCATCGTAATTCCAGTGATGTTTTTCTCACAGATGGAAAAAAAAAAAAAAAACTATCCTAACATTTGTATGGAATAAAAAAAGACCATGAATAGCCAAAGCAATCCTGAGCAATAAATAAATAAATAAATAAAGCAGGAGGCATAACACTACCTGACTTCAAACTATACTACAAAGCTATTATAACCAAAACTGCATGATACTGGCATTAAAAACATACACACAGAACAATGGAATAGAATAGATAATGCAGATATCAGCCCATACACAGACAGCCATCTGATCTTTGACAAAAGCACTAAGTCTAACACTGGGGAAAAGACTGCCTCTTCAGCAAATGGTGCTGTGCTGGGAAAACTGAATATTTATATGCAGGAGAATGAAATTAGACCTGTGCATCACACCATATATCAAAATCTACTCAAAATGGATTAAAGAATTAAATATACACCCTGAAACAATAAAACTACTTAAAGAAAACATAGGGGAAATGCTCTAGGAAGTAGGATTGGTTACAGCCTTCACGAATATGATGACCCCAAAAGCATAGGCAACCAAAGAAAAAATAAACAAATGAGATTATATCAAACTAAAAAGCTTCTGCACAGCAAAAGAAACAATTAACAGAGTGAAAAGACAACAAACAGAGTGGGAAAAAATATTTGCAAAATACACATCTGAAAAGAATTAATATCTGGAATATACAAGGAACTCAAACAACTTTGCAGCAAATAAAATAAGTAACCCAATTAAAAAATAGGAAAGGAGCTGAATAGTTATTTCTCAAAGGACGATGTACAAATGGCCAACGAGCACACGAAAAAATGTTCAACTTAGCATTCGGGAAATGTAAGTCTAAACTACTTTGAGATACCATCTCACTCCAGTTAGGATGGCCAATATCCAAATGACTGAGAATGATAAATGCTGAAGAGGTTGCAGGGAAAAAGGAACCCTCATACACTATTGGTTAGACTACCAAGTCCAATCAACAGTGTGTGAGATATAACAACTCTCATAGACTGTTGGTGCAGTCTTCACGGAAAATGGTATGGAGGTTCCTCAAACAATTACAGGCAGATCTACCATATGTCCCAACTACTCCACTGCTGGGTATATACCCGGAAGAACAGAAATCATCATGTTGAAGGGAAACGTGTACTCCCATGTTTATTGCAGCACTATTTACAGTAGCCAAGAGCTGGAACCAGCCCAAATGTCCATCATCAGATGAGTGTATATGGAAACTGTGGTATATCTACACAATGGAATACTACTCTGCTATAAAAAAGAATGAAATACTACCATTCACAGCAACATGGATAGACATAGAGAAAATTATGTTAAGTGAAACAAGTCAGGCACAGAAAGAGAAATACCACATGTTCTCACTTATTTGTGAGAGCTAAAAATAAATAAATAAACAAGCAAACAAATGGAGAGGAGGGGAGGGAGAAGACACAATAATCACAGCAATTCCTTGAACTTCTTAAGACAAGTGAACAGATATGATGTTGATGGACGGCAAGGGGAGAGAGGAAGGGAGGAAAGAGAAATCCACAAAGGGATACAAAAATCAACTACATTGTATATTCATAAATTAAAATTTAAAAAACAACAATGAATAAAAGAAGGGTTGAATTATTTTAACTTATTTGTCCTCAGCAATTGTAATCAATGAATATTCTTCATCTTAAATGGGAAGGTTTCAGCCATCATGGGTAAAATATCAGCACTTAAGTTTTGATTTATTATATTTGAGATATCTATTAAAGAAATACTTCTCAAATTTTATATTCATGCAGTCATCCAGAATATTCTTAAAATGTTGATGTTAATTTCATAGTTCTGGGGTGGGGCTTGAGGAAATGCATTGCTAGTTTACACTCAAGCAATGTTGACACTGCTCAAGCTTGCACCAAATTCTGAATAGCAAAGTATTAGACATCCACGTGAAAATCTGAGTAGGTGCCTGGTTTTCAGATGACAGGTCTGGACTGAAATTAAGAAGTTATAAGTGAGAAAATATAGATGATATTTCAAGCAACAAGGGGTTTTATATCACCAGTGGAGAGAAGGTACAGAGATAACAAAAAAACAACTAGGGATGCTATCTTGGGCTTTACAGGATTAGGGGGAAAAGGAGAAGAAACAGTAGTAGGAACTGAAAAGGAATCAAGATAGAAAGATAAGTAAGATTAATGTAATGTCGTAGGATTTAAGTGAAATTGTATGAAAGTAGTGGGAGTGAGAAAATGAGTCAAAAAGTATTAGGACAATTAAGGTGAAAACTGAGTATTGTCTATCAGATGTATCACTGTGGAGGTTAGTGGTGAGCTTATTAAAACAGTTTGCTGGAATTAACCACTTCACAATGTATACGTGCATCATAACATCACATTGTACCCCTAGGGATTTAAATGTTAAATTCTTCCAGAAACACCCTCATAGACACACCCAGAATAATATTTAAATAAATATTTGGGCACCCATGGCTCAGTTGAGTTGACACATAAAATTGACCATCATATTAGACACGAATTATGGTTTTTGAAGAGGAAGATCTAGTGTTAAATTGTCATTTTCATGTCATGAGTCCATATCATCAACATGATTTATGACTTGATATTGACCTAGTGTTCATAAGGTTTCTTCATTATGAAGTTACTCTTTTTTCCTTCTTTTTGTACTGTAATCTTTGTAAGGAAGTCACTACATGCAGACCACACATAAGAAGTGTACGTTTATTCTCTCTTCTTTTAGGGCAAATATCTAAATAATTTATTTTAGAATCTTCTGCATGGCAGATTTGTCTCTTCTAAATTAATTTTTCAGTCATTTATATATAAGTATGAACTCCTGGATATTTATTTTATACTTTGTGTTATAATCTAATACTATTTTATTTTCTTGTTCAAATTGTTCTAGCTTTGCTTATTAGAAGTTCTTTCATGTGACTCCTGTGTCTTTTTGACATACCCTTATCAGCGTGTTCTTTTTTTGGAGGGTCACTTCCTTACTTTCTGCACAAGAGGTTCCAGGTTCCTCTTGTATACTTTTTTTAATACTAGTTTTATTTATTTATTTATTTATTATTAGTTATAAATATTCATGAGATAAAAGGTGATCTTCACCACTCATGCTTAAGATGTGATGGCTAGATCCATACAGGCAGTGTTCTCATTACCACAAATTGTGATTAAACCCCATATCCCCCACCCGATTATCCCTGACCTCCCTCCCCATCCCACTTTCCCCCAGTCCACTCTGTATTCTTACGTGTGCTCTCTCCTTCTGCAAGTCCAACACACCACTGTGGTCTTTCTTTCCTTCCTTCTTTTTCTCTTAGCTCCCACTTATGAGTGAGCACATGCGGTATTTATCCCTCTGTGCTTTGTGTATTTCACTCAACATAAGTTTCTCCAAGCTCATCCATGTTGTTACCAATGGGAGAATATCATTCCTTTTTATGGCAGAGTAATATTCCATGATATAACAATCAAAAATGTGTACACACTCAATACTGGAGCATCCTCTTGTATATTTTCTGTTGTATTCTTAGAGTCAACCTTTCTTCAAGAATCCCTGGTTCCTTTTATTTATTTATTTTTTTCAGAATTGTATTACAAACAAAGACCTGGGTGCTAGGTGTGCTTCTTGCAACTGAAGTGCTATTTGGTTTTTTGGCCTTCTCAACCGACAGTAAAGAAATAGAAGTATATGTATATATATTTACATATGCACTTCTACATGTTATATAATAAATATTTCTATATGTATTCATTTATCTATAATAAACTAATCATTAATTCTTAATGAAGTCTAAATCCATTTTATTATCACGTGATTCAGTCTAGTTTTATGTTCCCTGATCTATAAACTTCCACTCAGTCAGTGAGAAACCTGACTCTCACTATACACCATCAATTTACATAATTGTTTAATTCCAGTGTACATGCACAGTAGTATCAAAATTATTAACCAGTACTTATAAGGAAAGCAACTATAATAACTGGAGTATAGCACTGAAGTGCCATTTGTTTTTAGTTTAGTCTTACAGACACCATTTCTTTATAGTTACTGTGATTTACATCTTTCTCCTAACCTCCTTAAGTGAGATGGTTTTCTTCTTTTGTAACATAATTAGATTATCTTGTCATAATAGTTATTCTTTCTTGGGAGTCTCAATGCCTAACTTGTTTTTACTTGCATACATTATTATTTACTCTTTGTAAAATGATATGTGTTTTGACAAGTGCAAAATGCATACAGTATTACGATAGCATGCAGAATAATTTCGCAGCTTTGAAAGCCCCTGCTCTTCACCTATTCACCCCTTACTCCCTTCCCCCAAATCCCTGGGAGCCACTGATCTTTTTGCTGCCTTATAGTTTTGTCTTTTATAGAATGCCATGTAGTTAAAATTATACAATATGCGTCCTTTTGAGAATGTCTTCTTTATACTACAAATGTGTATTTAATGTTCCTCGATGTCTTTTCATGGCTTGATTGATCTTCTTTTAATCACTTAATAATAATGCATTATGTATTTTATATTATACATATATAACGCATTATTATATTATTTATGTGTGTGTATATATATCTCAGTTTTATATATATATGTATCTCTCTCTCTCTCTCTCTCTCTCTCTCTCTCTATATATATATATATATATATATCACAGTTTGTTGACCCATCTACCTATTGAGGGACATCTTGATTGCTTCCAGTAATAAGCAATTATGAATGAAGCTGTTATAGACATTCACGTGTAGGTCTTTGTGTGGATATAAGTTTTCAACTCATTTGACTGCTGGATTACATGGTATATTTTTTTAGCTTTGTAAGAAACTGCCAAACTGTCTTTCAAAATGGCTGTGCCATTTTATATTCTCTCCATCAATGAATGACAGTTACTTTGAATCCAAGGTTGTCAACTGAGAATGACAGTGGTCTGAAATATCTTAGAACAGAAACCATGATTAAATAGTTATCTAAGAAAGGGAAAAGTTGAATGGATAAGGAAATAGAGTATGATAGCCAGGCAGGATAAGCCCACTCAAAATATATTTTTCTAAAGTTAGTGTGAGACCATTCCACATGTGTGGAGACTGGCCGGTTTCCAGCCATGTGCATCTGCTTGGGTGGAGATAAAAGGTTTCTTCAAAAAGTTCATGGAAAAATAGAGCTATAAGATAATACGAATTTTTCCATGAACTTTTTGAAGTACCCTCATATGTAGTATTCAGAGTTAGACTCATCGAGTGCTGTGCTTGTTCTGTGGGAGTAAAAGGGATGGAGAGAATTTCGAGGGACATAAGAGTATAAATAAGAGAATTATTATAATAATTGAGTGTTTAATCTGGATAAGAAGAGGAGAGAAGTTATCAAGTGCCAGTGAATAGATGGTGATATCGTCGAACTGGAAGTCCAAGGGTGTCAATTTGTATGAGAGTTATATGAGAAAGAGTCTTCCTGCAATTTTAGATATTCTTCCGAGAGTTGAGTGCAAGAAATTTACGTAGGTAATGACAATTCCTAAGAATGAGCAAGAGAGTCAGTGGCTGAGACATGGTGTCATGCATGGTAATTAGAGGAGAGAAATTCAAAGAACTAGTATGTTAAAATGATCACTACATGGAGACAGTGTAAGTAAAACAAAAGCCAAAGTATTTTTAAAAATACTAAAATAAGTATGCTTATTTTAAAAAGGGTGAGAGACCACAAGTTGGTAAATGACAGCAGTGATATGGTACAGTGGGTGATAAAATAGGACGGCATGAGGTTAAATGTTGAAATATTTCAGGAAAAGCTAAGGAAAATAGAGGAAAAGAAAGAATGAGTGGCAAAGGTGAACAACGGATGGTGGGAAAACAGCATTCACTGGGGAGATCGGCAACCTCCAGGGACAGTCAGGTTTCTTTTAGAGACGGCAGATGAAATACACATTCAGAGGGAATCGGGAGTTATTGAAAATTTTGCTGAAAGTGGACCACGAGTTACAGAGTGGAAAGGTTTCAGAACTTGTCAAGGTTGGGAGAAAGAAACTGTCAGGACTTGCTGCAGAGCCTCGTGCAAATCGGTGTGGAAATTGACAAGTCAACGGAAATGGGTGGTCTCTTGCAGAAACACAAACCGGGGAGAGGGGCACCATGGTATTAGTCCTAGAGAATCCAAGGCAGATGGTAGTGTGTGGTTCTGCCCATTAGCATTTGGAGAGCAGTGAATGTCTGGGGTTCCTTAACCACTGATAAGAAAAGGAAGGAAGTCTCAGAAGACAGCTCTTAGTCCCACTGCAAAAAACACCCCTTTTGTTCCCTCACAATGTGTAAATAGATACGTGTAGAAGCTAGAAGAGGGCCAGGCTTACAAGTACATGGGACCTGCCTCAATAAGATAATAATCCAATAACTGCTAGCACCTTAAAGTTCCCCGTCTCTCTCCCTCCCCACCCCCACCCACTCGGGTTCTGTTCTGACTTATGTTCTCTCGACTTTCGTTAAGTTTCATAAGCTTTGTAAGTTGTTCGATTTTAGCTTCTTCTTATAGGATCTTTCTTTCTTTGTTTTTCTTTCTTTCTCTTTCTCTATTGTTACATTTTGGTGTTCTACCAGGATATGTGTTTTTTATCTTTATCCTGTTCTTCTTTAACAGTCCGTCATTTTCAAAGACTGATTTCTTGCTTATCTTTGAGATACGACTTTGGAAGTTGCCATACTGGAAATTTAATCTCTATTTCCCTGATTATTTGTTTATTAAACACATAATCATGAGCATCTTCATATGCCAGTCATTCTACCAGGTGCTAATTCAATATAAAGGATGCTTATAATACAGCGCCTGCACCGAGGCTTTCACCTCCACGTGGACTGTCTTCCTTTTTCATGCCCCCCCATTCACCTAAATAGCTGATATTAAGCCTTTACAACTAAATTTAAAGGGTTATGAAAATCTTCTGTAATGTAATTTATAGAAAAAGAGATAAAAATAGCACGAGGCTAATTTTTTCTTTTTTCTTTCTTTCTTTCTTTCTATTTTTTTTTTTTTTTTTTACCAAAAAAGCCAATTAGGAATATAGAGTAAAGAAATGCACAGACAGGAAATGTACTGCAAGTTTATTGGAAACATTGTAATCTAAGAGAAACATTTTAGCCTACTGAGTGAGGCGTTTAAGAACGGCATTATAAGTACACAGAGATTTGGAAATGGCTATCATTTTAGTTTTTGCATTTTACACAGTGAGATGAATGGAAATGAAGAAATACTGTAATTCAGAAAAGGTAACTGTCTATGGCAACTAGAGAAGATCATGGCAACTAGAGAAGGTCATGGAAACTGCGCTTGTACCCTCCAGTCTAAACATGTAAATTTTATAAAATCAGACCCCTACTGGAAAGCAGTAAAGCACCTGAAAGTAATATTGTACTGCTCATTTTGTCTTTTCTCAGACATTTTACCCTTTTAAACTTGTTTTCATTTTGAATATTTTTTGAATGTTTTAATTTTTTAATTTACATTCCCATGGAAAATTTTATGACCTATCAATCACATAATGTAATGAACAGAGGCCAAAAACGTCTGTTGTCTACAGCACATCAGCAAGCAATATCCTCACTAATATAAATAATCCTTAAAAATATTAAATTATTTGCATTTAATATCTCCATGGAATTAAGACCAACAGGCCATACCTTTCATTGATAACCATATCAATATAAATTTTAAATTTTCTAGAAATTGGCAATTGCCACAATTGTTCTATATTTGTACCTTAATGAAGAGAGTTAAATTTTCTTCTTGTCTATATGAAATTTAAGAAATGTAAGATAGTGCCAATCACTTTAATTATTATAACATTCACAAAAAGTTTTTGTTGATATCTGTACTAAACTTTACTACTATTGAAAAAAGAAAAAAAAAACTATTTGTGAGACACTGTAGGAATAAATTACATTCTACCAGGTGTTTCTTAGGAAGGATGTGTGAGAAAGCCTTATCAGAATTACATTTACAAAGTTATTGATGTTATTTTAAAATTTTTGATAACATATTTGGAAATGTGTATTCACAATGTCAAAACACATCATGAGATATTTTACAATAATGTGATTAATTCAAAACACAAAGTGGAAATATGAAGCAGAGAGAAAAAATTTCTCTCATTTATGTCTATATGTCACATATATGTTGTTGAAATAAATCACTATTAGATTTTAAATATGACATTTGTGTATTAAAACAAAGATGTTTGAGATGATGAATGAATGCTTCAGTGATTTTTAATGAAGATATACAATTAGATCACACTTATTGCAATATGAAAAAATCCAAATGGACTCTTAAATGACATCATTTTTGATATTTGAGAAATCTTGTGGCATTTAGGAATTTTTGAAAATATTAAAAGTTATTGGAACACAAATATACTTGGAAGATTAAACTGTACCTAAACCACATGCAAATATCTGAAGGTTACATGACTCTGAAAAAGAGATATTTACTTAAGTGAGAATAGAATTATGACAAATCCAAACTTTACTTTTAATCCTGTCTTTTGCCTTTCACATGATCACAAACAGACTACGCAGGGGCTGAATTCTCCTGAAATGACAAGCGTTAGCTCAGTGCTGCGATATTCTACTAAGCAGGAAGCAATAGAGAGACCAGGACCTAGACATAGAGTCAGAATACAGGCTTTTCTCCTGCCATGTAGATTTCATGACTGCCAACTAAATTTTGGAGGCCTTTGTGAAGGTGCTTTGATTTCCTGAGGCCCTCTTTTCTCATCTATAAATGATTGGGTTTCAATACCTTCACTTGAAAGATAGTACATTAGGCTTTCTGTATACACTTCTCTGATTATAAAGAACAAATTAGTAAATATATTTTTAAAGTTTTGTATATTTTTCAAAAAACAACAAAAAAATTCTGATCAGTACAATAAAAAATTCTGTATTCGGTAAAAATATCTCCAAAAACCCTTAATGTTCTAATAGACCAAACCCCTTACAGATGCTAAATAATTCTGAGGTTTTATTTATGTTTAAGTAATAAAAAGTAATACATATTTACGTTTACATTAATATAAATTATATATAAATATTTTAATGACTCATCTAAATAAAATATAAAATGAAAGTTATTATTCACATCCACACCCATATAAAAACAGGTAAACAAAAAGTAACAATAACAACAAACAATCAAACAAAGAAAAAGACAGGGTGACTTCCAGTTTTCGGATTTTGATATAATTGTACTATCTAGAAATATGAGTCATCTTTGACACTACTTTTTCTCTCTTCTTTATATACAATTTTTTTAAGTGTCACAAATATACCATACTAATGTAAGATGTTAATAACAGGAGAAACTGAATATGAGTTATATGGAAATTCTCTGTACTATTGTTTTAAATTTTCTGTAAATATTCTGAATTTTTAAAGTTTATTTTTAAAAGTCAATGAATACAAATGCACTGAGATGATGCTGAGAACAGAAGGAGGACAGTCTTTTAACCTTCCTTTTTCCCAGATCCAATGTAGAGCTTAGAATGAAGTTTATGAAAGATATGTGGTCCACATTAGCAATGAAAACATAAAGTGTTCTTAAATCATCTGAGATTTTTGCCACATACTTTCTTCCTCCTCACATATTTAGTGGGCTTCTGGGAAGCCACCGGTCTATACATTGATGTCCCCCCAGTCATCTAAGAGGGTTGAGTTAGTTTTTTAGTAGACACTAGCAAAAGATAAATGGGAATAATTTTCTTTACATTATTGCATATTTACCAATTATTCTTTGACTTTAATACTTGATCAATAATACTTGAGTAATACTTCAGTTTTCTCGATTAAAATAAAAATATAAATTCATTTATAAACAAATAAATAAATAAAACAAAAGTTTATATATTTCCCCCTCGAGTGTCTTAGATATACTACTTTGTTGCTTTCTGGCATTGAACTGTTGGTATGGAAAACAACAACAACAACAAAAAAACCCAGTAAAGTTCTGGATCTGGCTTCTTCCTTTTACAAGTGACTTTGCCTTTTGCTTAGATGTTTATACCATTCATTTATTTGTTTAAAGATCATTACTTTTACTGGGATATATTTTGGGTTTGGCTATAGAGTTCAATTTTCCCAGATACTAGTTCTATCCTTCAAAAGTTATATTGTTTCAACAACTCTTTAAAATTTCAGGTAATGTTTCTTATATTAGTGAAACTATATTTCTGTTCATGGTAATTGCTTCCCTTCTTTAGGGAATTTTATACACACACACACACACACAGTCATATATACATATATGTTTATTTATCTATATTTTCTATACATAATTTTCTTTTAATACTTGCTAATCTTTGATAAATTTTGCTTGTTATATTTATTTTTCTCTCTTTATTCATCTTTTAGTTCTTATCAGGCTAGGCTGTGGTTATTTACTATTGTTCTCTTTGCAGTTGTTTCCTTAAATGGTTATTTTCCTTTTTCTTTTCTTAGTGTTTTTACCTCACTTTTCAAAATTTTCTGTTCTGTAATAATGTCATTTCTGGTCTTTTCTAATTCTGACATTGTTTTTCATAGCTTTTATTTTATATTGAGTTGTGATATTTTTATTTGGGGGGAGTATGATTTCTGGTTTGCTTCAGAGCTTCTTAGTATGGTTTTCTGATCTTATTCTCTTTCTCTCTAAAATAACTAATATGAGATTCAACTATGACTTCTTTTTCTAGTAATCATTTAAAATACAATGAGCCATATCTACACTTTCAGAGTCAGGTGGTTAACCTTTTCTAAAATAGCTTTTCTACTTTCATAACTCCAGATATGTCTTTTGCTGTTTTCATTTCATGTTCAAACCATGGTCTTATACTCACCGAGATGGTCTTCTTCTGTTAACCCCCTCCCATTTTACTTGAGCAGTCTCCTTATTATTTGCCCTTTCACACCTATCCTGATCATTTGGAATATTCTGTCTTCTTTCTACCTGTTTCCACATTTTCCTATTATATGAGAGCCATTTAGCTGCTTGTGGTTTTTTCTTATCTGCATAAATTGCCATGGGATTTGGTTTTCCCATGACAGAAATTATACATGAGAATGTGTAAGTATACTCATTTTTCATGAAATATAATTGGTGTGTGTGGGTGTGTGTGCATAGATAGAAGCATGAAAAGATACATATCACATTATTAACACTGGAATCAATATACACTGTAGTTGATTTTCATGTCCCTTTACTGGAAGACGTTTGGAGTGGGATAAGGCGGCATTATGAACTGTTCCTGGATTTTCTAACTTATTATATTACCCCAAAATGGTTTATATATTTTGCAATATCAAAAAGTAGAATAAAATCATAAAGTATTGCAGATCATAATATATTTTAAATAACCTCTGGTACTCTGTTTATTAAAATATAATTTCTACATCACTCACATCAAAATAAAATAGTGTTAAAATTTTATTTTCAGAAAAAATAAAATTTTTAGATTTCGTTTAAAATGCAGATTCTTGTTCTGCATCTCCCAAGGAACTGTGTCAAACTCTCCACATGTTAAGATACTGTGTAGGGCATTCCTACATATGTCAAAAATTAGTATTTATCTCCTTAAGTGCAAAAAGGCTTAAAATATTGTCTAATGCCACGTTGATGGCATTTTGGCATCCTCACTTCCTTTTACTACTTCCATATATAAAGTAAACATGAATATACAAATATCTGTGCTTAATTATGTAACAATGTTTACCTTTGATCACCATGATAATCAGAGAAGAGATAAGCAAAAAGATGGCAAATATATTCATTACATTGCATATTTATGTCTAGTTCTTATTAATTCACTAAATAATAATAATAATAATAAAGAACCTTTCTATTTCTGTTTTCTTTTAGTTCCACAAGACAGGCAACAATGCATATTTTAGTAGAGGTAGGTTGATTGTGAAATAGTTCCCATAGATCAGAATTTGATTTCTGGTGTGAGCAATTCAATGAATCATTTATTATATCATGCACAGGTGTTCATTAGGAAAAACATCATACTCTAGTGGAAAGAACAGCTATTCTCTCAAGATCATTCAAGTGCAAAATTGCATTGGAACAATGATAAGGGATTAAAAGACCATAAGTGCTATCTTTATGCCTTATGTTATAAGCAATAAAAATGACCCTTATAGTCCCTGTGTTCTCAGCAATAATAAACTGTTCCAAGATGCTCAGCATTTCCAGAAAGTATCACATAACTGGTCAGACTCACACGAGGCTCTCAATACTAGTCCACAGTTCTTTTCTTCTAGTCACCATATTCATCAAATTTCCAAAATTACTATTTCAAAACACCTGCATATCTCATTTCTTTGTGAACGTTTATGTGTACATGTCTGTGGGGTACAGGGTGTTGTTCCCATACATGCATATGCTATAAATTGATTCACTTCTACTTTATAAGTCTCTAACTCTGAATCACTCTTAGTATATGACTTAATCTACTTCATATAGAAAATTAAAATCTATAAGAAAGCAACACCTTTAATACCCAAATCTATAAATCTATCTATTCCAACTTAGATATTGACTTTTTTGCATCTAGACAAAACAACAAAATTTCTCTCTTAATTTTTTTTTCCATCTTCAGATACTACCCATTCTTACTCTTCTTCATAGAACAGTTTCTTATAAGATTTTGTGTTTAAACATATCCTCTCTTTTACCTATATCCTACTTGTGACAAAATACATTGCAGACAGAAATTCAGCTCCAACGATCCACTGGAGGATCTTCTTTAATGTCCAAAATGACCTCCATGCTCTCTGCTTTTTCTGCTTCCACAATCTTGCAATACGAAACCTCTGTGTCACTTTCACCACCATCAGACAGACTTTGGATTTCTCTGCTTTAGAAACTTAACAGTAAAAAAGAAAATAAACATTTAACAAATGTGGAAAAATTATAACCAACACTGGAGATCCAAGTTCTAATATTGCTCTGGAATTCAAGTGCTGGGGTAACATTGGGGAGGTGGAAGGTCCACAGAGACCACATGCCCTGCAGTGCCAGTGCACGACCCAGCAGATAGGCCTCACTGCTGCCACCCAACTCCATCCCCTGCCTGGCTGAGTGCATGCTGACCAGAGAGATGGCTCCCTGGTGAGGCCCAAGACCCAAGGCAACCATGCACACACAAGGCAATAGTGGCCAACAGAGCAGACACTGAGGTAGCCATACCAAATTGGCAACCCCAGCAACATCCAAGCCAGACAATAGTGTCAAACCAATGGACTATAAAACACCATGCCACAATGACTAAACATCAAAGGAAAGATACAAGAAATATGAAAAATCAAGAAAGTACACAACCAAAGGGTAATAACTCTCAAAGCTCTAGATCCTATAGAACAAGAAGTCCTTGAAATGACTAACAAGGAATTGTGAGCAACAATTCTAAGGAAACTGAATGAGATATAAGAAAACTCAGTTAGACAACATGAAGAAATGAGGAAAAGTATACAGGATCTGAAAGAAGAAATGTACAAGGAAATCAATGCCATGAAAAAGAATGGAGCAGAGCTTGCCGAGCAGAAGAATTCATTCAATAAAGTAAAAAACACAACAGAAAGTTTAACCAGCAGGCTTGCAGAAGCAGAAGAGAGAACTTCTGACTTTGAAGATGGGCTGTTTGAAATAACTCAGGCAGACGAAAAAAAAAAAGAGAGAGAAAGTAAAAAGAATTAAAAGCATTGAAGAAAATCTAAGAGAGATATCAGACAACCTTAAGCACTCATATAACTGAGTAATGGGTATTCCAGAAGAGTAGGAAAATGGAGATTGCATTGAAAACATATTCAACAAAAAAGTCACAGAAAACTTCCCAGTTATTGGAAAAGACACAGATCTTCAGAATCAGGAAGCTCAAAGATCCCCAATTGTATTCAACCCAAAAAGGTCTTCTCTAGGACATGTTATAGTCAAATTGGCAAAACTCAAAGACAAAGAGAGAATCTTAAAAGCTGCAAGAGAGAAGTGTCAAATTACCTGTAAGGGAGCCCCAATCAGACTAACATCAGACTATTCATCACAAACCCTAAAAGCCAGAAAGGAATGGGATGATATATTCAAAATACTAAAAGGCAGAGATTGCCAGCCAAGAATACTCTACCCTACAAGGCTATCCTTCCAAAATGAAAGGAAAATAGTATATTTCTCAGACAAACAAAAACTGTGGGAGTTCACTGCCAGATGACCACCCTTACAAGAAATTCTCAAGGGAGTACTGGGTTTGGTACCTGAAAAACAAATAGCACTGCCAGAAAAACCCAAGAAAAATCAAAACCCACAAGTATAATAAAAATGGCATCCATGAAGAGAAAACAAACAAACAAAAAAAGGCTATCTGCAACCCAAGGAACCAACAAATACAGAAAACAAACAGTAAATCAGAAAGAAAGGAATAAAAGACACCTAAGACACCCAAACAAAAATCAATAAAATGCTAGGATTAAATCAACACTTTTCAAATACAACTCTTAATGTAAAAGGCTTAAATTCCCCAATCAAAAGATGCAGAGTGGCTGACTGGATTAAAAAGGAGGACCCAACTATATGCTGCCTTCAAGAGACCAACCTCACCCATAAAGACTCACATAGACTAAGAGTGAAAGGATGGAATAATATTTACCGTACAAACAAAAATGAAAAACGAGCTGGAAAAGCTATTCTTATATCTGATAAAATAGACCTTGAACTAAAAACCATAAAAAGAGATAACAAGGGCCACTACATAATGATAAAAGGATTGATCCAGCAAGAAGACATAAGAATCATAAACATACATGCACTCAATGTTGGAGCAGCCAGATTTATAAAACAAACTCTATTAGACCTAAGGATGGAAATGGACACTAATACCATAATAGCAGGGGGCCTGAACACCACACTGTCAATATTGGACAGACCATCTAGGCAAAGAATCAGCACAGAAACACAAGATCTAAACAACATACTAGACCAATTGGACTTGGCAGATATCTATTGAACATTCCATCCAACAACCTCAGAATATTCATTCTTCTCATCAGCACATGAATCATTCTCCAGGATAGATCACATGTTAGGTCACAAATCAAGTCTCAACAAATTCCAAAAAAAAAGTTGAATTATCCCATGTATTTTTTCAGACTGCAATGGATTAAAATTAGAAATCAATAACAAATAAAATTATGAAAAGTATACAAAGACATGGGAAATAAACAGCATTCTACATAATGGCATATGGGTCCAAGAAGAAATCAAAGAGGAAATCAAAAAATTTATTGAAACTAATGAAAATAATGACACACCATACCAAAATCTGTGGGATACTGCAAAAGTGGGACTAAGGGGGAAATTTATAGCATTAAATGCTTACTTCAGAAGTAAGATGGCAAGTGAACTACCTAACACTTCACCTTAAAGAAGTAGAAAATAAGTACAATCTAAACCCAAAGTTAACAGACAGAAAGAAATCATTAAGATCTGAGCAGAACTTAATGAAATTGAAACAAACAAAGAAAATGAAACAAAAGATCAATGAATGAAAAAGTAGGCTTTTTTAAAAGATAAATAAAATTGACAAACAATTAGCATGGCTAACAAAAAAAAGAAGAGAGAAGACTCAAATAACAAAAATTCTAAAAGGTCATATTACAATTGATACATTTGAAATACAAGGAGATTACTATGAACAACTATAAGCCAACAAATTTGAAAATCTTGAGGAAATGGATAAATTTCTGGACATACGCAACCTACCAAAACTGAGCCAAGAAGATGTAGAAAACCTGAACAAACCTATAACAATAAAGGAGATTGAAGCTGTTATCAGAAGACTCCCAACAAAGAAAAGCCCAGGACCAGATGGATTCACTGCAGATTTTACCAAACATTCAAAGAGGAATTGACACCAATTCTTTACAAACTATTCCAAAAGATTGAAACAGAGGCAAATCTCCCAAACTCATTCTATGAAGCAAAAATCATCCTGACAACAAAACCAGGTAAAGACACAACTGAAAAAGAAAACTACAGGCTGATATCCTTGATGAATATAGATGCAAAAATCTTCAATAAAATAATAGCTAACAGAATATAGCAACACATATGTACAATTATACACCACGATCAATTGGGATTCATCCCAGGGATGCTAGGTTGGTTCAACACACACAAATCAATAAATGTGATACACCAAATCAATAAAATCAAACAGAAGGACCATATGATCATCTCTATAGATGCTGAAAAAACATTTGATAAAATTCAACATTCATTCATGACAAAGATCCTCTATAAGTTAGGTATAGATGGAAAGTATTTCAACATAATTAAAGCCATATATGATAAACCCATTGCCAATATCATCCTGAATGGGGAAAAGCTGAAAGCCTTTCCTTTAAGAACAGGAGCTAGACAAGGATGCCCACTCTCACCACTCCTACTCAACATAGTATTGGAAGTACTAGCAAGAGCAATCAGAGAAGAGAAGGAAATAAAGGGCATCCAGACTGGAAAATATGAAATAAAACTGTTCCTCTTTGCAGATGACATGATTGTGTATATCAAACAGCCTAAAGATTCTACAAAAGAACTCTTCGAGTTGATAAGTGATTTCAGCAAAGTTGCAGAATACAAAATCAACACACAAGAATCAGTAACAATTCTATTTTCCAAAAGTGAACATGCAGAAAGAGAAATCAAGAAATCTTGCCCATTTACAATAGCTGCCAAAAAAATAAAATACTTAGGAATAGAGTTAACCAAGGATGTGAAAAATCTCTATAATGAGAACTACAAACCACTGCTGAGAGAAATTAGAGAGGATACAAAAAAATAGAAAGATATCCCATGCTCTTGGATTGGAAGAATCAACATTGTGAAAATGTCCATACTACCCAAATTCAATGTGATCCCCATCAAAATTCCAATGACATTTTTCTCAGAAATGGAAAAAAAAACTGTCCAGACATTTGTATGGAATAACAAAAGACCACGCTTAGCCAATGCAATGCTGAGCAAAAAAATAAAGCTGGAGGCATAACACTATGTGACTTTAAACTATACTACAAAGCTATAATAACTAAAACAGCATGGTACTGGCTTAAAAACAGACCCACTGATCAATGGAATAGAATAGAGAATCCAGAAATCAACCCACACACCTACAGCCATCTGATCTCTGACAAAGGCACCAAGCCTATACACTGGGGAAGAGATTGACTATTCAGCAAATGCTGCTGGGATAACTGGATATCAATAAGCAGGAGAATGAAAGTAGATCCATACCTCTCACCATATACTAAAATCAACTCAAAATGGATTAAAAAATTAAATATACACCATGAAACAATAAAACTTCTTAAAGAAAACATATGAGAAACACTTCAGGAAGAAGGACTGGACACAGACTTCAGGAATTTCACCCCAAAAGCATGGGCAACCAAAGGAAAAATAAAGAAATGGGATTATATCAAACTAAAAAGCTTCTGCACAGCAAAAGAAACAATTAACGGAGTTAAAAGACAACCAACACAGTGGGAGAAAATATTTGCAAAATATACATCTGACAAAGGATTAATATCCAGAATATACAAGGAACTGAAACAACTTTAAAAGAAAAAAGCAAGCAACCCAATTAAAAAATGGGCGAAAGAGCTAAATAGGCATTTCTCAAAGAAAGATATACGAATGGCCAACTGACACATGAAAAAATGTTCAACATGACTCAGCATTCAGGAAATGCAAATCATAACCACACTGAGATATCTTGTCACCCCAGTTAGGATGGATAATATCCAAAAGACTGCAGATGATAAATGCCGGCGAGGTTGCAGGGAAAAAGGAACTCTCACACACTGTTGGTGGGACTGCAAAATGGTGCAGCCTCTATGGAAAATGGTATGGAGGTTCCTTAAACAATTTATCATATGACCCAGTTATCCCACTCCTGGGAATATACCCAGAGGAATGGAAATCATCAGATCGAAGGTATACCTGTTCCCCAATGTTCATTGCAGCACTCTTTACAATAGCTAAGAGTTGGAACCAGCCCAAAAGTCCATCATCAAATGAGTGGATATGGAAAATGTGGTATATCTACACAACGGAATACTACTCTGCTATAAAAAAGAATGAAATACTGCCATTTGCAATGACATGGTTGGACCTAGAGAGAATCATATTAAGTGCAATGAGTCAGGTGCAGAATGAGAAATACCATATGTTCTCACTTATCTCTGGGAGCTAAAAATAAATAAATAAATACATAAAAAACGGGAGGGTAGGGAAGAAGACACAACAATTACTATTCCTTGAAGTTGCTACGACAAGCGAACAGATCGGAGATTGTTGGGAGGGAGAGGGGAGAGGAAGGACAGAGGGAGGTTTTGGTAATGGGTCACAATAATCAACCACGTTGTATATTGACGAAATAAAATAAAATTTGGAAAAAAAAATGACCTCCATGGCATTAAATTACATAGGAACATTCAAAACATCATCTTGCTTGATTCTCATCAACCTGTCATATGTCACACAATGCTCTTCTACTTAAAATGTGATCCTTCCTTCTTCTCTGTTAGTCAACACTCCTGATTTTCTCCTCTTACATATTATTTACCTTTGCTCTCCTATATTTGTTTCTTGAATGCTATTATGGATCATATCTCTGCCCTTGGCTTCCTGATTTAATACACACGAGCCCTTTAAGAACCCTATCTACTTCATTGGTGTTAATATCACCAGGCCTAAGGTATGTGTGAAAAGAGTAGTAATGCCATGCAATCTTGTCACCAAGATGGTAAGGCATTGTAGTGCATAATACCCATAAATACTTTGAAACTGTTAATGAGCGCTTTCAATTAGATAATTGAATCTCAAGATGTGTATCTATTGGTGGAGTGAGAAAGTGGGGGAAAGAGGCCAACGAAGAGTTTGTCAGGAGAGTGTCACAGAACACGAGCATGAGGTGGGATAGTAACTGTGCTGTATGTACACACATACATATATCCAAAAGCTCATGATAAACACACCTTGAAGATAATATGAGGCTTTCCATGAATTTTCTAAAGTACCCTCGTATATATACACGCACACCTTATTCCTTAAAGACAGAGTATTCTAGGGAAGAAGTACACATACTCATCAATTATAAATAACACAATGTGAAATGTGCAGGGAATGCAAGGTAACAGAAGAAAAAAGCAGGGCTTCTAACTCAGTCTAGGGAAATAGGGAAATAATACAAGTATTTAAATCATTAGTTTGTAGATATCCTCTTAATGAGGTGTACCTTCTCATCAAGTAGCATTACACTTAAGTCTACACTATGTGACAAAACTTGAAAAAAATGAAGAAAACAGATACAGAAACATTTATGAGATGTAAGTATCACCACAGCCGATCCAATAAATTAGAAAATGAAGAAAAGTGAGGCTGATTTGGAGTATCTTTTTTGATAAAATACTGACCTTTGAACTTATTAGTCATCACTTTAGTACAGAACTGTAGACTTTCTTCTCCATGTCATATTAGCTCTATTATAAACATGACTATTTTATTGAGATTATAATCACAGAGTTGTATTCAACTTCTAATACAAATTTGTTTCTGTCTACTTTTGTCACAATTCCCTAATATATATTAAATAGGCCTGTTTCCTTATTTAAAATTTCCCTAATTTTAAGAGTGTTGAATCCAAACAACTCATGCTGATGGTTATGGTAGAGATCTGACAAGTTGATTTCTGTTGCATTAATGTATTCAGCTAGTTTAAAGAAACTATATGCTTAGGTCTCATTACGAAGGTTGAACAGAAATCAGTTTTCATGCATTAAGACTTCAGTCTTGCTCACTGCTTCACACTTCACTCAGTGTATTAGTCCATTTCTGCTGCTTATAAAAAAATACATGGAACCAGGTGATTTGTAAAGAAAACAAAATTCATCATTTACAGTTTCTGAGGCTGGAAGTCCAAAGTTGGGGGACAAATCTGGTGAAAATCTTGGTGGCAGCAGTGACACAGGGGTCTCACACAGCAGAAAATGGTGGAACAGAGAGAGACTAACCTCTCAAGCAAGAGAAATCACACACACATACACGGCTACCTAAATGGTAAGAAGAAGAACATTGGGTCATTAATTTAGAGTTTAACAACTATCTACAAGTGAGGTACAGTGAGGTCTTTTCAAATGGTCATGAGAGACTATCCAGGAGGAGCAGTACCGTTGTCCCTCAATGTCTGCAGGAAATTGGTTTCAGGACCCTCGCGGGTGCCAAAATCCACATGGATGTTCAAGTCCCCTATGTAAAATGCCATAGTATTTGCATATAACCTACCCACATTCTCCCATAGGCAGATTTTTTTTTTTTTTTTTTTTACTAACAGCAGAGTTATGACCTGGTAAATCCATCATAAGTTGACATCATTAAGTAGAAAATGCATTTAATATACCTAACCTACCAAACATCATAACTTAGCCCACCCTACCTGAAACATGCTCAGAACTAACTCAAGCCTCCAGTTGGGCAAAATCATCTAACACAAAGCATACTTTATAATAAAGTGTTGAGTATTTCATGTATTTTATTGAATACTGTTCTAAAAGTGAAAAACGGAACAGTTGTACGAGTACTCAAAGGTACAAACTCTTGCACCATCATAAAGTGAAAAATCTTAAGGCCAACCGTCTTAAATTGGGTACTGTCTGAACTTTAAATCATCTCTAGATTACTCACAATACCTAATACAATATATAAATATTATGTAGATAGTTATATTGTTTTATATTTTTATTGTTGAATTTTTACTTTTATTGTTTTAGGTTTGTTTTTTGTTTCTTAAAATGTTTTACCTCCCTGTTTGGTTGAATCTGAGAATGCGGAACCCGCAGATAAACAGGGAGGGCTGTGTATCCTCTTATGTATTTAAAGGTTGTAAGAAACAACCATTCAGTACATTGAAGCTACAAATAGTGTATGAGGAATGCTCATCGAACTCAGATAATCACATTATAGTCTGATATCCAGAGGTAAATAGATAGTAAATAAAAAAAAGGGCCAGAGAAGAAAATAATAACATACAATGTGGCATTATTGAGGACTAGAGTGGAAACAAATGACAAGGACTGTTGACAGTCTGCAGGGTGATTCTTACAGAAAGTTAAGCATTAAAAGAAAAATTCTCATTTTGGAGAGAAAGTATAGACACATTCCCTACAAAATAAGTCATATTTAGCTTTAACATTTTATCTCATGGATGTGGTTGGGAATATTGAACACTATTTAGGGTGGTGGCATATCTCACTGGACATAGTGAACAGCTGGGTGTATCATAGTGACGCATGTCCCTTGGAGAAAAAAACATAGAAAATACACTTGGTGTGCTTTGCCCACTTGTATAGACATTTAATATTACTATCAATAAAACAATTGAACTTTGCAATATATGGATAAAGGTAAAGACTTAAAAACTTTAACTGTGTCTGCATGATTTCAAGTAACCAAAATAAGTTAATTTATAAAATTATTAAAGAAAAAAATGGCTAATATTTTGTAATAAAGAAAAAGTAATAAACTAATTGACAAAAGTACAAACTTTTCAACTAAGAGATGGGCCCTCAGTCCCATTTATTTGACATGGAAAGCAGGTGCTGGGAGAGGTTTAAAAAGAAAGTTGAATTGCTTACAATTTACTTTTCTGAAAATGGAAGAATTTACTAAAAGACAAAGAAATGTCCAGGATTTTTAAAATATTCTAAAGAAGAAAATTAAAAATTATTTATTATGCCACTACCCAGAGACAAACATTGTTAAAATTATGACACATTTCTCAGTATTTTTATATTAAAATGTAACTACATGTATTCATATATACTTAAGCATAACTGGGATTGTACAACCTATGCTGTGTAGTAATTGTTTTGCTTTTTGCCAAGTGCTTTGTAATTATTTTCACACATCAGTAAGTATTCATCTAAGAAATAATTTTTAGTTATTTATATTTAAAATGATAAAATTGTAGACATTTATTGTGTACAACATGATGTTTTAAAGTATATATAGAGAGGAATGATTAAATCTAGATAATTTACATATACATTATCTCTTATAGTTAGCATTTTGTGGCGAGAGCACTTTACTATTTTAAATATGTCTGTCAAATTCACATTTGAAAAATACAATTAAAAAAAAAATGAAAGGCCTGTACTTCACAATATACCCATAAGCAATTAAGCTGATAAAACATACTGAGTAATTTAAATCTATTCTTATTAGTTGTTCTTAATCATATGGTTAAATAAAGCCTATATTATTTTATAATTTGATTTCTTAGATCTGGTCATAATTATGGTCCACAGAGAAAACAGTGTAGTCTAAAGGAATTTCAAGTTGGAAACTGGCACTGCCAAAACAAGACTGCTTCCTAGCGGCGCTGCCACAATTTGCAAATTGCTTCACCTTTCTGAATTCCAATTCATTCACATAGGAAACAGAATCGATGTACTAAATATTTTCAGTTAATGCAAAGTACAAGAATAAAAACAAAAAGTATGATTCTTTAATTCCACTCCACTTGAGCACTTAAGGTGTTTCCCTCCAGAAATCACCTGTAGACCATAGGAAAATATATTCATCATTTAGGAAATACCCACCTGGTTAACAGTGTGAGAATGTAAATTTAAAGCACTTTTGACTAGGGAAACGTTATCATAAAAAAGTGGTTTAATTTCTCCGAACATGAAATAGTCTCCCCAAGGAATGTATCTATTAATGGCATGCTATGATTAATTAATTGGTTCTGGGAACTATTATGCCATATTAGTCACTTTCATATTAGTGTTCCCAAGAGTGGCAAATAAATAAGACAGAGATTCCACTTCTACATGTCCAGCCATTTCCTGCCAAGACGTTTTGCTGATGTGCAGTTTCTGTGCAATTTCCCACAGTGTACTTCTTGGCGGACTTAGTTCAAACTTTGTTAGTTTAATGCTTAGAAAAGCCTCATGTTCTAGCAGGAAACCTTTTCCTCCCATTACTTTTCTGTGATATTACAGACAGCAGTTTCCTTGGGGCATGACAATTGATCTCAGTAGGGTTATTTACAGTGACATGGTGGCACTGTTGCCAATGGGGGTTGCCAAAGAGTAGGCTTCTTCAATGTCAATTCTAACCCAGCAGCAATTTCTGCACTTGCAAATAATTCTGTTCATTTCCTTTCTAGTCAGGTAACTGCTGTCAAGTTAAAGGGGTGTTCAAAACTCACGGCACAGTTTTGCTTTTACATTACTACGTCTGCGATTTGATCGGTGTGATATATTTTCTTGCATGAATGAGCATCAATTAAAGGAAATGGACATTTATGGGAAATTTATTCAACTGATGAGGCTTGAAATTCATTACATGTAAACTATAAGTATTCGTACTGCAGTGATAATTTGAGAATGTAAAAATGTAGTTTAGATAACTTTTATTAGTATTTTAAATGTAGTAAAATTATTTTCATAAGATATTAAAGCATAGCTTAATATTTTATTCATAGTATATGCCCATTAAAAGGTCGAATTAAGTAAACATAATAACATTACTAAGAGAGCTGGTATGTTTCAGACACTTAAATTATTTAATTAGAAATTTCTAATAACCTATGTATAAACCACGTATTGTTGCAATGAAGTAACTGATCCTCAGTGAATAACCTTTGCAAAGTCATATATTTATTATGTTTATAATCTGAGTTTGATGACCCTAAATTTAACACTCTTTCCCCTATGCTGTGTTGGTTCTTTACATTCACAAGGTCTTGAAGAACTTTAGGTGAAGACAGTAGCTTTCATCTGTATTTCAGCCACCAAAGTTACCATC
The DNA here is from genome assembly GCF_027409185.1 of Cynocephalus volans. Lineage (NCBI taxonomy): Eukaryota > Metazoa > Chordata > Mammalia > Dermoptera > Cynocephalidae > Cynocephalus > Cynocephalus volans. The sequence continues at coordinate 6,994,239 of NC_084474.1, forward strand.
ATACTTATCACAGACCTAACTTAAAACCAAAAGAAATATTTTAATCAGTTTGTAACATGACCTCACATAGTTATCAATTTGGTGGTGAGAATCTTATATGTCTACTATTTTAGCATTTTTCAAGAATACAATATATTGTGAACAATAGTTACTATGTTGTATGGATATATTGAACTTATTCCTATTTAACTGAAATGTTGTATCCTTTGACCAACATCTCCCCAAGCCCCATTCCCCAAGGCCCCAGCCCCTTGCAGTCATCATTCTATTCTCCACTTCTATGAGATAAACATTTTTAGATTCCATGTATAAGATCATATGAGTAAGATCATATGGTATCTGTCTTTTTGAGCCTGTCTTATTTTGTTTAACATAATGTGCTCCAAGTTCATCCACATTGTCACAAATAACAGGATTTTATTCATTTTTGTGGCAGAATAGTATTCCATTGTGTATGTATACCATGTCCTTTTTATCCTTCATCCACTGATGGACACTTTAGGTTGATTCCATATGTTGCCTATTGTGAATAACGCTGCAGGGAACATGGGAGTGCAGGTATCTCTTTAACATACAGATTTTATTTCCTCTGAGTGTATACGCAGTAGTAAGAATGTTGGATTGTATGGTAGTTCAATTCTGAATTTTCTGAGGAACCTCTGTACTGGTTTTTATAATGGCTGTACTAATTCACATTCCCTCTAACAGTTCACAAGGGTTCCCTTTTCTCCAGATCCTTACCAATACTTATCTTTTATCTTTTTGATAATAGTCATTCCAACAGGCTGAGGTAATTGCTCATTGTGGTTTTAATTTGCATTTCTCTAATTATTAGTGGTGCTGAGCATTTTTTCATATGCCTGTTGGCAACTTTTACGTCGTCTTTTGAGAAATGCCTATTCAGTTCCTTTAACCCCTTATGAATTGGGTTATTTGTCTTCTCACTATTGAGTTGTTTGAGTTTCTTATATATTTAGGGTATTAATCACCACAAATTTGATAACTTGAGGTATCAGGTTGGTAACGTATATGTTCGTTAGCTAGATTTTGTCACTCCACGATGTATGAAGGTATTTCAGAAAGTTTGTGGAAAAATAGATTTAAAAGATAATATGGATCTTTACATGACTATTTTGAAGACCCCTTGTATACATATTTCAAAACATCATGTTGTACACAATAAAAACATAATTTTATCTGTCAGTTAAAAAAATATATACAAATAGAAAATGAAAAATTTCAGCCTGATGAATGTCCAAATACATGAAGTGAATTGTGCCATCCCAATATCTCTTTTCCGCTTTCAATACTTGCAGGTAAAGTTGTAGTAAGGTCTGAGATTCCTAGTGTTTTACTGTATGCTTATTACACTGCAGTTTCTCAATTATTCTCTTAAAAGTGCAGTTACCAAAATTTAAAAATAAACTTACTGTGTAATATGATCATTTGTCAAAAAATATTGATTTTTTAAAAGAATACTTATATGAATGGGATACATTTAATTACTTTCCATTCATTTTGCCTGTTTGAGTTCATTGAGCTAAACTACATAAATCTTTTTTTTAAAATTTACACATCATAATACATCTTTGTCAGTGAAAAAATATTGACAATATTTGCTCGTAGATTGTGAAAATATGAAATTCAGATAATAATTTCCTATGCATAAAATTTAATAGCTTTTTTGCCAAAATATTTATATTTTAATGAATGACAAATACTGAGTATTAAAATGTTGATAGACAATATCAATATGTTTTTGAGTTTCAGGTCATTAGGCAAAGTTTGTTCATTGAAAAACTTATCTTTTATATACTAATAAGTGAATTGAATCTTAGAGCTCAAGATGCTCTCCCCTTCTTAGATGAGATTCTTAAGGTTAATGGCCTAATAAATGTTATCACATATGTAGGTACATAAACCACCAAATATTTACCTAAATAATTAATTTCAATTTTACATGACTGATCTTCCTTATAAACATATCTATGGTAATAAGGAAAGATTTTTTTTTTTTTTTGGTTTGGTTGGTTGGTTGGTTGGTTGATTCTTTTTCCTAATGTATTACTTAATGTGCTATTTATCTGATTTTGAGTTGGGAGATAATATTAAATAAGAGTAATATTTTTCAAAAAACTTAAGAGGAGGAAAATGCAAACAATGCCAGCACAAGGATCTATTTGATTCTTTAAATTTTGTATTAAACAAGGGTTTGGTATTATGAGAAATTAAATTTAAGTGCACTCTTAATTTAAAGCAAATATCAATATTTAGATAGATTTATCTTATTTTCAATCCTGATATCATCAAATAAACAATGGATTAAAAAAATTGTTATCATGAAAAATGAATTTCAAAGCAAAAAGTCTGATATTTAACTATTCCAGAGAATACCATATGAGAAAGCTCCAAAGATAATTGATGTATTAAATTATTAGAACATGTATGTAATTAATTAGAACAACAATACCCAAGTATATAAAATGTGTTGGTGTAAATTAAGGCACATAGTTAAATACTACTGCCCCCCAGGAAAATTAGTTATTTATCAGCAAATTAATACCCTGACTGTATTTATTGTCAACATGTTGCAGGTAAATACTGATGACAGGCACTAAAGGACATCTGATAAATCTAAATATTGGAAAAGTTAAATTAAGATTAAGTGAATGAATAGATATAATAAGAATATTTTTAAGACATTATTCCTAACCATCAAAATAGAAGCTTGAGTCTAATCAATTTGGTTAAGACTTTAATTGCTCAAGTGTTCTTAAAAGTTCTGATTGAAGTTCTAAAAGCTAAGATTTTTGTCACCAATAAAATGTGATTAACATACATAAGGCAGAAAAAAAAAATCCAAAACATAACATTGCTGATCCATACATTTACTATGGACTATAATTACTATTATTTTTATAGAGTAACATTTATTTTCTAAATTTTCTTCCCAGATATGGACATTAACTATCACCCTTGTGCCCATACATTTCCTAAAACAACAAAAAGTTAGGATTCATTGATTTTAATTGTATTACTTAAGAATCTTCTTACAAGATGAAGGAAAAAATGAAAACTGTAAATTATGAACTATTATTCAAATATAAATAGTAAACAAATGCATTATTAAAAAGTTTTTTTAAAGAATATATTTCTGAATCAAACCCACCGTGCCTATATGAACGTAATTATCCTGTACTGGTTGTCACAATTTCACATGAGAAACTAATGTAAAAAATTTTTAAACACTGTTTCTAAAAATAATGGTTTTCAGAACCCTGGTTTATACACAAAATGTGTAAAACATGTCTTAGTAGTATTCTTTAATCTGATGAAATTTCCACACTCTGCATATGATATTTGATAGTTGTTTATGGAGTTGATAAACCGTTTAGCATTCACACACATAAAAAACCATTCCCCTTTAATTTAAGATTTCCTTGGGATGTAAGCAAAATAAAAGGTAACATTCTCTAAATAAATTTTTTAAATGCCAAAGTCCCAAAAGGTGACTAGTGTACATATCACAATGCATATTTATATCACTACATGACTTTGAACCAATTAAAAGTTTGATCTCTTATCTATCCCTGAAATAAAATAGGGATAATAATACCTCCCACACTTAACCCACACTTAATTCTATTGCCATGGGAATGCTATAAGAATATGCAGCTAAGGTGCTTTTAAAAATACAAGGTAAAAAGTGAAGGTACAAAATTTAATTAAAATTATCACTGGCAGTCCCTTCGCCAGTGAATAGGCTTGGTGCCTTTGTCAAAGATCAGATGGAAGTAAGTGTGTGGGTTGATTTCTGGATTTTCTATTCTATTCCATTGGTCAGTGTGTCTGTTTTTATGCCAGTACCATACTGTTTTGGTTATTATAGCTTTGTAGTATAGCTTAAAGTCAGGTAGTGTTATGCCTCCAGCTTTATTTTTTTTGCTCAGCATTGCTTTGGCTATGCGTGGTCTTTTATTGTTCCATATAAATGTCTGAATAGTTTTTTCCATTTCTGAGAAAAATGTCTTTGGAATTTTGATGGGGATTGCACTGAATTTGTATATCACTTTGGGTAGTATGGACATATTCACTATGTTGATTCTTCCAATCCAAGAGCATGGGATATCTTTCCATCTTCTTATATCCTCTCTAATTTCTCTCAGCAGTGGTTTGTAGTTCTCGTTATAGAGATTTTTCACCTCCTTAGTTAACTCAATTCCTAAGTATTTTAATTTTTTGGTGGCTATTGTAAATGGGCAGGCTTTCTTGATTTCTCTTTCTGCATGTTCACTATTGGAGAAAAGAAATGCTACTGATTTTTGTGTGTTGATTTTGTATCCTGCTACTGTTTCCCCCAACTTTTATGTGTTAGAAACTTGACCCCCACTGTGACTATTAAGAGGGCAGGAAATCCTATTATGGCTATTGAAAGGTAGAACCTTGAAGAGGTGATTGGATTGTAGGACCATGCAGTAGTGAATGGATTAAAAACGGTGGTCAGGGGTGTGGTTCTGAGGACTTCAAAAGGACAGTGCATGAGGAACTGTCTCTCTCTGCTTCCACCATCTTGCAATGTGAGACCCCTGGGTCACTATTGCTACTACCAGATGAACTTTGGACTTCCCAGCCTCAGAAACTGTAAGCAATAAATTTTGTTTTTCTTTGTAATCCACTACAGTTGTACACCTATTTTATTTGGATATTCGATTGATGAGTACAGAGTCCATGAGTTTGTAAATGCCAAACCATCAGGGACTGTGCCTGCGTTGCTCACCGTAGCATACAGGGCCTGGCACCTGGTGGGCATTCCATTACTGTTCGCAGAATGAATGCACAGATGAACATGCATGTTTGGGTTCTAACACATGAGACCAATCAGCCTCACGTTTCTTACCAAAGTGTACTCCACTCAGCACTAGTAGCAGATGTAATGTGGATCTTGTGGGCAAATAACTCAGAGAAACCCTGGGTTCAGCAAAGTTCTGCATGACTTTTTAACCTCCCTTATGCTAATATGTATTGTGAACTTCTAAATAGAAATCTTGTAGCTCTATTTCCCAAATTTATTTGACCACAATACCATTTTTCACGGAATAACTTATAGTGCTAGCTCCATAAGTGAGTTTGGTGAGAACAGACAAACTGATGAGCAGAAATTGCGTGTTGCTTGGGGGAAACTGGAGCTGTGCACAGGAGTCGAGGCCCAGGAATGACTGTCAGAGGAGGAAATGCAACACTCACATTGTGGCTTAATGTCCCCTTAGTGAGGCTGAACATCAACTATCTCCTGTCTTTAGAGTCAAAACACCAAAATACCTGAGGCACTAAAACAGGATTCAGAAGACTGTGCTTTCCTTTTTAGCTTTATGACCTTGAGCAAGCTATGTGACCACCTGTAAAGTGAGAGCAGTAACACCTACCCTGACTATCCCCCTAGATAGGGTAAAGGTCAAAAGAAATAATGAATGTAATAACAACAATGGCTAATATTAATTATCTTCTTATTTTATGCTGGATGACACTTTCCAAGCATTATCTTATCCCATCCTGCTATCATTATCTTCATTGTACAAATTATTTAATTGAGCTTCACTAGGTTTAGTAACTTTCCAAATACCACATAGCTAGAAAGCAGCAGAGTCAGGATTTCAGCTCAAAAGATCTGATTCTAGAGTCTGTGCTCTTAACCTCTATGCTCAATGTGCAAGTTCTTGGCAATCTCTCAAATGTGCATTTAAGCAAGTGATCATCATAATTTCTGAATTGCATTTTCCCACTCAGCCTTAACACACCAGGAAGATTCTGTTGTGCAGAGCAGACATCAGGTGCCTAGTGCCAACCTGTCTTGCACCAACAGCTATATGACCCCCAAAACAACACCTGTCATTATTGAGCATTGGCCATGGTCAGGCCCTGCACTGGGTGAGTATTGGTATATTAACGGATGTGTCGATGACTGACTCTCTAATCTGCCTTCCCCAAGAGGCCCTGAACAATTTGGGGAAAAGGACAGTGACATTCAGCCTTTGTTCCCAGCACCAAATTGAAGGGAATTGCATAGAGCCACGAGAGTGGTTTCCACAAGGACGATGTCCAGATGACATCAGAACCTGGGCAGACTGGACATGCGCTGCCTCCAGCCTGTAGAAGCTCACCCACAAAATCTCTCATTTTCACGTCAATATTATTTTGATGTTGAAAAGCCGATCACGAAAAACTTTTAATTAAAGCGTTTCATTTTACTCTTTCATGAGGACTTAACCAAAAGATTTGCGGTGCAGCTGGTGAAATGGGAAAAGGTCAGGGGAGATGATCCGTTCCTGGTTCCACCAATGAGAGCTTCGTGCTATTGGGCAAATCATCTAGGCGTGTCTGGGCTGCCGAGTGCTTAGCTTTCCAATGAGAGTGTGGTATTAGACGGTGACAATCCATGCACTTCCTATATCTGCCTGCTACTTGCTAGGCATTGCTCAATATACGATCTCATTATTCCTCACAGTAGCCCCATTCACAGAGGACTGAAACCAGACTTAGAGGCTAACTGCTCGTACCCTCTGGTAGTGGTAAAGCAGTCTTCGGAAGGGGGCCCCAGGGTGCTGCAGCTCACTCCTCTTTTCTGAACGTCACTAAAATGCCATTTCTAAACTGTCGCCTTACCAGTACCCCCAAGGGGTTCGAGGGTGCTGACAGGGCGGTGCCTCGGCCAGGCACACACTGGCCAGCTGCCCAGGCCTCCGGGCCAGCCTGACCCTGCTACTTGTGCTCCCCCAACTCTGCGACTCTGTCTAAATGTGCCTGGCAGCTCTGAAACCCGTGGCCCTTACACCCCGTAACCCTCCCCAGGCCGCTGCCACACGCCTTTCCTGTCTATCTCCAAACCCCAGGACAGAGACCCAGAGACCGAGGCGGCTCCTCGAAGCTGCACGCCCTGAAAACCGCCTGCCGCCGCGGGAAGCGCAGGAGGCGGACTCCAGAGCAGGAAACGGTTCCACCAGAGCCGAGGCCTGGCTCTCGGGTGCGCGCGCGGGGCGGGCGCGCGCGCCAGGCTGGCCCCGCAGACCGCGCGCGCCAGGCTGGCCCCGCAGACCGCGCGCGCCAGGCTGGCCCCGCAGACCGCGCGCGCCAGGCTGGCCCCGCAGACCGCGCGCGCCAGGCTGGCCCCGCAGACCGCGCGCGCCAGGCTGGCCCCGCAGACCGCGCGCGCCAGGCTGGCCCCGCAGACCGCGCGCGCCAGGCTGGCCCCGCAGACCGCGCCCTCTTCTTGCACTGACCCCGCGCCAGGAAGCAGACGCCGCGGCAGGGAACGCAGCCTCTGGCAGCCCCACCGCTGGTTTCTCAGAATTGCTGCGTCTTCTTCCAAACGAACCTCAGGAGAACCACAATTTTAAAACTTCCTTCATCTGGGAGAGTCAAAATTATTTTGGCAGTTCTCTGGAAGGGGAAAAAAAGACAGCTAATCCCTTCCTGCTCGCTCCCCACGAGAAAAAGAAAAGTCACAACATTAAGGCATATTGGAGCCAGTTCCCAGTTACAGAAATACATTTCCAGATCTGCAAGGTTGCACAATGTGCAAATTTGGAGACGTAAATTTGAAGTGAAGTTAACGTCTGGAGACTTTATTTAAATGTCCCTTTGTCTTTGCCTGGCCAAACTGGCACCGCAGGACCACAGAAGAGGTCTTTGTTCCCTCCATGACGTGAAGAAAGTCTGGGTGCAGAGAGCAGCCCCCAGAGAAGCTTGGCCAGCAGCGATGTCCCGCCTCAGGAGGCTGGCAGTGCACAGGGCTCCCTGCAGGGCTGGCCAGGCAGTGCGCTGCACCCTTAGTTGCCCTATTGAAATATACACACTAAGCATAATTAATTTACAAGGTACTCCTTTGACAAGCCTCTCTGTAACTTAACCAGAGAACAAATCTCAAACTTGCCTAACATCATCACACATTTGCAGCTCCAGCGCCATAACATTTCATAGTTCCGCACACTAAGACAAGCCGATCAAAACCAGAAATATCCCACAGAAGTCAATTCAAGTGCTAAGAGGGATTTTCACATGAAAATAATTTGGAAAGATGATGAAGGATCAAAAATATACTATCACCAAGGGTATATTGAAGCCAAGCTTAACGTGGTCACCAAGGCCCAGAACTCCCGGGAAGAGGGGCATCGTGAACATAAAGGGATCATTTTAGCACAAGTAACAGGAGCAACAGATAATAAATGTGTAAGACAAAGTGCTGGCCCTACTCACCCATCCATGCATTCAGTCAGCGAATACTTATGGAGTAAGCACAGTCTGTGCCTTCAAGGAGCTATGATCTCAGGAGAAACAGGGTTCAAGTCAATCCTCCGGATATTTAGGGGGCACCTACTAACCACCAGGAACCGTGCCAGAGCCAGTCACCTCGGCCGGATGCAAGCACCAGAAGGTTCCAGAGAGGCTTCTGGGGAGGTGTTGCCTGAGTGGAATTTTAAGGAATGATTGGAGAACAGCCAAGTGAAGGGGCTGGGGAGGTGGAAAGTTCAGTGGCAGGGACACGTCTCCCGCCTGCCAGCCCCCGGCCCGCCGTCTCCTCGCCCGTCCTCAGCCGCCCTCCCTCGCACCTGCTCCTCCTGATCTTCTCTGCACCGCGTGAGCTGCCCCTGCCAGGCTCCTCGGCCCCACGTGGCCAGGGCGGCGCTGCTTCCCCGAGGGAGCCCTGACGAGTCTCCATAACGCCTCTCCCCCGCTTCCTCCCCAGGGGTTCCAGTGAGACTTCGGTCTCCGTTCCTCCATGAAGAACTTTTCAGGATCCCCGTGGCCTCAGAATACCCCCCGCCCCGGCAGCCCGTTATCTGTTCGCCGAGGGCTTTTCCTCTGTGGTGCTGGACACCATCGGTGACCGCCTCCTGCAGAGACCGTGTCTCTCATTTCCCAGGCTCCTTCGCAGGTGCACATTTGCCGTCCTCTCCCCCTCCTTCCAGCCTCCACCGGCTTGCCTCTTAGCTCTCTTCCGCTCTCTGCCCCAGCCGACCTCATCGGTGTCAGGGCTGGACCCATCCAGCACTTCCTGTCCCCAGCTCTCCCCTGAGCTCTGCACTCCAATCTGGAACCATCTTCCTGATCTCTCCTGGCTGATGACTAACAGGCATTTTCAACCAACCAGGTAAAAGCTGAGCCACCCTCTGCGCCTCAAATCCTGCTGCTCCCCCTGGCCCCACCTCATGAACGTCACCACCAGCTGCTGGGCCAAGACTCCAGGAGATTTCCTTGTCCCTTCCCGTTGCTCGTCCCACCATGCCTACATCAGCAAGCCCTGCTCTCTCCCTCAAGAATATCCTACAGCCAACCATTCCCGCCAGGCCGCAGCTGTGGCTGCCACCCTGGTCGACCTCCTCTCCTCTCTAGACAACTGCTCCACCCTCCTAGCACTGGCCCAGTGGGTCCTTACGCCACCTGCCCGTCCCCTGCAGTCTGTGGCACAGCAGTGATTATGCTGAACTGTCCACACCTCCAGCTGCTTCCCATCGCAGTTACCGGAATACTCGCCCTCCCCATAAGCATGGCTCGTCTGCACCCCAACGCACCCTGAGCACTGTGGTTGCCACCCGAGCATCCAGCCCCATGGCGACCAGCTTGTGCTGTGACACCTTCCAGCCAGCTCAGGAGGACCACAGCCCGGCACCGGAAGCGAGGCCTGTGGGAAAGTCTGCTAGTCCTGGGAAAGGTTTTCCTCAGGAGAAGCACCCGAAAAAGAGAAGTTCTCTCTCTTACCTCTGGATACTGTCATGCCTAGATGTGACCCTGGGAGTGGCAGCATTCATCTCAATTCTGGCTTCATAACAAAGCAGTCACCAAAAAGAGCAAAGCAAAGCAGAGAGATGACATTCCTGGGTCCTTGAGGATGTGGCAAAGTCTCACAATCCAACGACCCAGGGCTCACACTTTTCTAGACTGCCTAAAAGGCAGATCATCAGTTTCCTTACTGTTTAACCGAGACTGGTCTGAGGCCAGCGTCACCTCGTCAAAGGGACCTCGCTGGCCTCTTAGCAGAAGCTGCACCCCCTCCCTACTCCAGACTCACTATTTTGTTGCCCTCTTTTATTTTCCCCACGGCATCTGCTATGACATTACATGATCCTGTTTGTCTACACGTTTACTTACGGTAGTAAGTAGCCAGAATGTACGCCCCATGAGGGTCGGAGCATGGTGCGGCCCACAGATTAGAGCCTGGAACTTAGTACGTGTTCAGTAAGTATCTACTGAGTGAGGCCAGGCATGACAGCACGGCGTGTTAGAGGAACAACAAGTACCGCTGTGTGCAAGGCTGCAACAGAGGGAGCAAGATGGGACAAAAGACTGAAGCCAGGTAGCTGAAGCCATGTATTTCATCCTAAAATTAACAGAAGGCCCCTGACAGCTCCTGAGAAGGAGCACCACGCACTGTAGCACAACGGACTGGAGAGAAGCAAGGCCAGAGGCACGCGCCACTTAGGAAAGGGTGCCGCTCATCCAGCCAAGACAGCGGCTTTGGGATGCATGACACAGCAGAGCTGGGGCTAGTGCGACACAAGACACAGGGGCCGGCAGGGCTTCACCTCCCACGGAGTGCAGTGGAAGGGACGATCCGAGGAGCACTGGCAGGTGTCCGAATGGACAAGGGCGGTGGCCATCATGAAGGCTGGCTAGCGGGGCAAGCGATCCAGGCCCGGAGAGAATGAGTCTGATTCCGAATATGTTGAATTCAAGATGCTCCTAACACGCCCACGTACAGATGTCCAGTTGCAGTTGGAGATACAGGTTTGGAGCACGGAGGAAGCGTTTGGCCTGGAAGTGTGGCCAGCAGATTGGATTTAAGCCCTGAGAGTGCAGGCGTGCTGCAGGAGACGACAGAGCACAGAAAGCAAGAAGAGAAGCCTGAAGACAAACCCTAAGGAACACGAACATTTGAGAAGAGGAAGACAGAGGAATTGCAAAGAGGCCGAGAAAAAGTAGCATAGAGGTAGGAAAAGCCAGAAGTGTGTCGAGGAGACAGGGACAGTGATACGGCTTCAGAGGTCAAGCGGTCTGAACACTGAAGTGTCCGTTTGACTTGGTAGCCAGGAAGCTTTGGGTGATCCTAGCAAAAGCATCCTGGGGACAGTGGAGACTGCAGGGGGCTGAGGCGCGAGGGGGATGACCAGTGGAGACAGAGTCCTTTCCTGACACTCCCTAGGAGACAGCATCCCCAGTCCCTTCATCTTGCAAGCTTCTTCCCCAAACTCCAGTATAGGAAATAATATTTGCTTAGAAATTGCTGGCACCATGACACTAAAAAGTCACCAAAAAGACAACCTACAATCTATTGCTGTCTCTGAATATCATCTTCACTATGAGGGTAGCGGTGAAGTCAGCTCCTTGTGGAAGGACACGACTTCTTTGAAACTACGACAAAGCACAAATGCGAACAACGGAAAAGTACAGGTTCCCTTCACACCCCAGAACCCCGCTCCCTCCTGTGGGGCACCACTGTGGCCAGATCACTGCATGTCCTTCCAGAACTCTTTCTACACACTTACATCATTTCACTCAACAAATACATATTGACTGCCTATTATCTGCCTGGCCCTTTGTGTATACAGATTTTTTTCTTGCTGTTTTTGAGATAGAAATTTCATCAAATATAGATAGGAAAATTTTCTGTCTGTATCTACGTATCTACCTTACGTTTTGCAGTGCCCCACAATATTTCACATTATGCATTCCTGCTGTACATGTGGCAGATATTATATCTCAACCGTCCGCAGGATGCTTTGCTTCCTGGCTACCGAGTCAAACGGACACTTCAGTGTTCAGAGCGCTTGACCTCTGGAGCCATGTCACTGTCTGTCACTGTCTCCTTGACACACTTCTGGCTTTCCCTACCTCTGCGCTACTTTTTCTCAGTCTCTCTGCAATTACTCTCTGTCTCCCTCTCCTCAGAAGCTCGTGTTCCTTAGGGTTTGCCTTCAGCCTTCTTTTCTTGCTTTTTTTGCTTTCTGTTTAATTTTTGGTGAATATATATATAATATAAATACACCAAAAATTATATATGTTTATATATATACCAAATGGACATTAAGGTTGTTTCCAATTTTCACCATGAAATAATGCAAGGTGTATTTTATTGTGCATTCATCTTGTGTCCATATGCAAGTATTCATGTAAGCTATATTCCAAAAATGATATTGCTGGGTCAAAATGTGCACTTTAAATTTTTCCAGGTCCTGCCAAATTTTGACATCCTTGGCCAAAATGCCACCAAAATAGCTGCACTAGGATGCACCAGTGGGGTGTGAGTGCACCTTCCCTGTATCTCACAAACCTGACAGGATCTCTATCATCCTAAAGTTGGCCAGTCTGCCCAGGGAAGGTGGCATGTCACAACGCTCCCATTCGCACTCACCTGCCTTTGCAGGAGGCTGATGGCCCTGAGTGGTTGGTCCTCAGCACTTCCCGGGACTTGACTCTGCCCCATCGTCCTTCCTGACTGCTCTGCGTGAACTCCCCACCTGTGCAACTGCACCCCTTTTCCTGCTGTGCGTGTGGCACATATCCTGATGTTCGGCTTGTGTGGAAAGATGTTTATGGGGTCATTCAATAATCAGAAGTGGTTTGGGTTCTTATTTTGTTCTAGTGTTGCTGGCCAGATCTGTCAATCATTTCCTCTACAGTTTTTGAATTTTGTGTTTTGCTGCTTAGTAAACTCTTTATGACCCCTAAATTATGAAAATATCTCCCTACATTTCTTTCAGCATTTTCTAAAGTTTTGTTTTCTCCATTTTAGGAGTGCATTTCGTCTAAAATTTACTGTCGTGTTTGGTGAAAGGCGGCACTCACGTCCTTTGGCTGGGGAGCCCGTCGTCCTAAAGACATTTGTCGAACAGTTCATCCTTTATTCCTCATCTGACACTCTGCTCCTCAATTCCACGTACCCCCCAGGAACTGATTTCTCCATATCCAATGAAAGGGGATGTGGTAGCTTTTCAGCCTCATCAATTTGAAGAAAAAAAAAAAAAACTGGTCAGTAGAAAAGTTATAAGAACATAAATATATTCCCAAATCTTACTAAAAGTCTGCTAGTGGTTTCCAGCTTCTGTCCACTCCCTGCAGCCGCAAAGCTCTGTCTGCTCTGCTAGAAAAGGCCAGCTGAGGGAGGTCACATTGCCCTGCTAACCAGGCCAGGCTGCCCCAAGGCTGCGGCCCTCCACACCAGAGGGGCTGGGTGAGCACTGGCGTGGCCGCGGCCCCAGGAAAAGCCCCCATGAAATGACGGTGTCTCCATCCACGTTCCTCCACCACAGCTTATCTGCAAAGGCTTTTTTGTTCTTTCACTGACATCTGCAAGTTGTTAGGGCTTACAGTAAGACAGGGAACATTTCAGGAGAAAGAGCTTTTCTTCCCAGTAATAGTTACGAAAGTTGGGAGAGATTAGCAAAATAATAGTATTCTAGAGGTGAGACAGCTTTCATTATTTTTTCAAAAGGAAAGAAAATATTACCACAAACTGATTTGAGTAGATCAAACCAATGTGCTGAGGCTCATTTCTCTTTGGCAGTTGTCCTTAATGCATGACATCCCCTGGCAAAGTTTCCTTCTCACAGAGAAAAGATAAAATGATCTTTCCCTGAGTATGCAAGTAACTGTGTTTCAAATCTCATTGATACAGTTGACACAGTTATACTTCTGCTTTTTTTTTTTTTTTGTAGCTTTTTAATTCCTCAAATGCATGGTCCATGCCATCCAAGGTCTCCATGTATGTAGAAGCAATTTTTAAATTATACCATCTTTAAAAGACCGCCATCAATCAGACAACACACAAGGATTCAAATAAATGATTCAAAATGAGCAACTGCAGTTCAGACCTTTGAGAGAGCACAGACTGTCAAAACAGACCACATGCACAAGTAGCGTAAACCTATGTTGAGCCCAAAAAGTTAGAAATGCTAAGTTCCAGATTCTGACATACCCACCCACCATGTGCAGAACGTGCATTTCTGAGTCATGGCTGGTACTGATGTGACGCTTCATTCTGCATTGTGGTCAGGCGTGAGACAACTGGCTGGAGTTGGATTTGGACTCTGAATAAGGAGATGCCTTGGCCCACCTTAACATGAATAAAGGAACTTTCTCTAATCAGCTGAGTAAAGTAGCACAGAGCTTAGTTGACACCAGCGCTCATGGGGAGATTAGTGTCTGTCCAATTCAGTGATGCAAGAAAAGATGCCATTTAAAAGCTGCCATTCTAAGAGTATCATTCACTCAATTCTCCTTGTTAACAAAAGTGGGGCACTGCAGAATGTACTAACACAGATTGGTCCTTCAGACTATCTCCTCAAGGAATCATTTCTAGGCCCACTGCCTTCAAAATTCACGGTACCTAAGTCTCCCTAGGGGAGCTTCTGTGAACAGGGACCCAGGCCTGTCCCACGTCTTCTCATTCACGCTCAGTGTGAGCTCCAGAGTCTAGTGCAGGGCCTTGCAGCCAGCAGTGTGCAGGTCATGCCTGGGAAACATGGGTGCGGCCTTTTTTTTTTTCTTTTTTTCCTGACCGGTAAGGGGATCGCAACCCTTGGCACGGTGTTGTCAGCACCACGCTCAGCCAGTGAGCGCACCGGCCATCCCTATATAGGATCTGAACCTGCGGCTTCAGCGCTACCAGTGCCGTACTCTCTGGAGTGAGCCACGGGGCCGGCCCTGGGTGCCACCATTTTAGATGAGAAGTGCTGAGAGAAGGACAAGCCCTACAGAGGGTGACTGCACGGCATTGCTGCATGCCCCCAGCACAGTTCCATCAGGAGACTGAGGGCCACAGGAACATGTTTCACAGCAGAGATTCCTGAATCCAAAAGGACAATAGCCACCATTTCCTTCAGGCTGCTTCTGGCAAAAACAATAGCCTCCACCTCCCTGGATTTGCCCTAAATTTGTTTGTGTAGATTTTCTGGTCACCAGATCAGTAAAGTATACATGATGAAATGACAGACTTTCTCAGCTTTCTGAAGCCACCAACAGTGCATCGAATCCTCCTCATGCTTCAAGTCTTTGCCTTCTCTGCCAACAGCCAGAGAAAGCTCTCTGTTTTTAAGGGCTCCTATTATCACAGTAGAGCCACCCAGCTAATCTAGATGATTTTCTGATCTGAATGTGTGCCACAGAACACAAGGTCAGCAAGGGGGAATACGTCCTCATGCTCGCAGGTGCCAGGAGCAGGGTAGGACGCCTCTGGGGGGCACTTCAGAACTTTTGCTTACAACCAAGGATGTGAAAAATCTCTATAATGAGAACTACAAATCACTGCTGAGAGAAATTGGAGAGGATACAAGAAGATGGAAAGATATCCCATGCTCTTGGATTGGAAGAATCAACATAGTGAAAATGCCCATACTACCCAAAGTGATATACAAATTCAATGCAATCCCTTTCAAAATTCCAAAGACATTTTTCTCAGAAATGGAAAGAACTATCCAGACATTTATATGGAATAACAAAAGACCACTCATAGCCAAAGCAACACTGAGCAAAAAAAATTAAGCTGGAGGCATAACACTACCTGACTTTAAGCTATACTACAAAGCTATAATAACCAAAACAGTATGGTACTGGCATAAAAATAGACACACTGATCAGTAGACTAGAATAGAGAATCCAGAAATCAACCCACACACCTACAGCCATCTGATCTCTGACAAAGGCACCAAGCCTATACACTGGGGAAGAGACTGCCTCTTCAGCAAATGGTGCTGGGAGAACCGGGTATCAATCTGCAGGAGAATGAAACTAGACCCACACCTTTCACCATACACTAAAATCAACTCAAAATGGATTAAAGAATTAAATATACACCCTGAAACAATAAAACTTCTTAGAGAAAACATAGGAGAAACACTTCAGGAAATAGGACTGGACACAGACTTCATGAATACGACCCCCAAAGCACGGGCAACCAAAGGAAAAATAAACAAATGGGATTATGTCAAACTAAAGAGCTTCTGCACAGCAAAAGAAACAATTAACAGAGTTAAAAGACAAGCAACAGAGTGAGAGAGAATATTTGCAAAATATACATCTGACAAGGGATTAATATCCAGAATATACAAGGAACTCAAACAACTTTACAAGAAAAAAACAAGCAACCCAATTAGAAAATGGGCAAAAGAGCTAAATAGGCATTTCTCTAAGGAAGATATACAAATGGCCAACTGACATATGAAAAATGCTCAACATCACTCAGCATCCAGGAAATGCAAATCAAAACCACACTGAGATACCATCTCACCCCAGTTAGGATGGCTAAAATCCAAAAGACTCTGAATGATAAGTGCTGGCGAGGTTGCGGAGAAAAAGGAACTCTCATCCATTGTTGGTGGGACTGCAAAATGGTGCAGCCTCTATGGAAAATGGTATGGAGGTTCCTCAAACAATTGCAGATAGATCTGCCATATGACCCAGCTATCCCACTGCTGGGAATATACCCAGAGGAATGGAAATCATCAAGTCGAAGGTATATCTGTTCCCCAATGTTCATTGCAGCACTCTTTACAATAGCCAAGAGTTGGAAACAGCCCAAATGTCCATCATCGGATGAGTGGATACAGAAAATGTGGTATATCTACCCAATGGAATACTACTCAGCTATAAAATCGAATGAAATACTGCCATTTGCAACAACATGGATGGACCTTGAGAAAATTATATTAAGTGAAACAAGTCAGGCACAGAAAGAGAAATACCACGTTCTCACTTATTTGTGGGAGCTAAAAATAAATAAATAAATTCACACACACACACAAAAAAAACCGGGTGGGGGGGTGAAGAAGACACAACAACTACAATTCCTTGAAGTTGATACGACAAGCAAACAGAAAGGACATTGTTGGGTGGGAGGGGGGAGAGGGAGGAGAGAGGGGGGGGTTGGGTAATGGGCCGCAGTAATCAACCACATTGTATATCGACAAAATAAAATTAAGGGGAAAAAAAAAGGCAAGATACAAAACACTAAATAAAAATTTTAAATAAAAAAAAAAGAACTTTTGCTTACCACAGTTATAAACACTGCCCACGTGCTTCACAGTAGGTGGCCTGCAGTGTGTCATTAAGTTCCCAAATTGGCAGTGTTCTTTCCTGAGAATTTGGGACTCAGTGCATCATAAGAATGATTGCAAATTCAGGTCAAACATTTGTTTGTTTGCAAATATGTAATTGTTATAGCAAATATCCTCAGCAGGTATAATAGAGTCCTGGGGGACTGGTTCCAGACCCCAGTAGATGCCAAAATCCATGGATGCTCGAGTCCCTGATATAAAATGATGTAGTATTTGCACCTAACCTATGCATATCCTCCCTATACTTTAAATCATCTCTAGATTACTTATAATACCTAATATAAGGGAAATGCTATGTAAATAGTTGTTAAACTGTATCTTTGAGAGAATAATGACAAAGAAAAAAGTCTGTACATGTTCAGTACAGACACATTTTTTTTTCTTTGAATATTTTCTATCCCAGGATGGCTGAATCCGCAGATGTGGAACTCACAGATACAAAGGGTCAGCTGTATATTGTGTCAACTTTAATACACAAAGACAATGCTACTGATGTCCCCTGCCCTCCCATTGGAAGGAGCTATGTTCTGAGTGACAGCTTGATCTGCCATTCTCACTTACTTCCCCCGCCCTGCAACAAGGCCCAGTGTGATAGTTGGAATTCGGAGGGTAGTTAAGGAATTTAATGAAGTGGTGAAGTTAACAGAAGTGAGAAGATTAACCAGACCAAAAAAAAAAAAAAAAAAAAAACAGCAGAAGGCCAATACCTCTAGGTCTGAAGGACAAGGGGAGGGGTGGTTACCAGATCACTGAGGTTGTAGGTAGAGGAACACAGCCATCTCTAACTCACAACATAGCAAGGAAAAAAGCCAGGAGATAAATGCCCTGAGCTCTCTCTCCTGCCCTGTTAAATGTCCTTCTCGTATGGACCCAACCAGAAACCAAAGGAAAGGAAGCCCTGTGGGTGCAGCCTCTAACACACAGAGCGTGGTGAGCAAGTTGGAAATATAGTGACCTTGATATCACGGAAGAATGATGTATAAGTCATAACAAACTACGGTTTTTTCAGTAACCAATGACCCAAAATACCCATGGCTTTCCATAGTGGTCACATGTTCATACAGGACCAGATGTAGTTCTTCTCTGTGTCATCTTCCCAACAGAGCGTCACCATCTGAAGGGTGTCCGATCTTGTGGCAGAGAATAAAGAGGCAATCCCCATGCCAGCTGGAAAAGCATTTGTCTGGAAATGGCACACATTAATTCCATCCACATTTCACTGGCCAAAGCACACCACATGGCTACTCAGGAGTTTTAAAATGGGGTGATGCATAACTTCCCAGTGTGAGAGGTATCATAGGAAGGAAACCCAGAAAATCTGACAACAGGAATTCAGCAGGGGAAGAGTAGACATAAGTGGGCACAAGGCAGTCTGCCACAGTCCACTTTGGCTATCCAGTATCCACACCTATTCTTGCTCCCTACGGAGAAAGCCCACAGCCCTTCCCCATAGGAAGTCAATCCTGTGGATGTACACAACTAAAAAAAAAAATCACTTAGTATAAGCTATGGTCTGAATATTTGTCCTCTCTAAAGCTCATGTGGCAGCTTGATCCCCAGTGTGGCAGTGTTGAGAGGGGAGGTCTTTGGGAAGTGATTAGACTGTGAGGCTATGCTCTTGTGAATGGATTGATCCATCATGGATCAATGGGTTAATGGATGAGTGGGTTATCACAGGAGGGGCACTGTTGCTTGAAGGACAACAAGTGAGCATGTTAACACACATGCTCTCTCCCCTCGTCATGTGATGCTCTGTGCCACCCCAGACTCTGCAGAAAGTCCCCACCAAGAAGAAGGCCCTCACCAGATGTACCCTCTGGACCTTGAACTTCTCAGCCTCCAAAACTGTAAGAAATAAATTTTATTTTTCTTTATTAATTACCCAGTTTCAGGTATTCTGTTATAAGTCACAGAGAACAGACTAATACAGCATGAGAGAAGTCCCAGGGTGGAAAATGGTCTATGACAAAAGAATCCAACTGTGCTATGAGTGTGTGAAATAATCTCACTGAATTGAGTGGGGGAGGGGGTGGGGAAGGTGCTGACCTAAGTTGCTTTTTAAGTGAGCAAAATCTGTAAGACTAAAGGTAAACCGCACATAAGCGCTGTACTCTAGTTCATGAAGTTGTTTCCCATGGGGTATGAGTTGAGAATTGTAAAATCACTATGCATGTAAAAATGGAACAATTAAGAGAATGGATAACAGGTGGAGGGAGGCAGGTTTCTCACTGTTGGAGTAAAAGATCCCAGACAAGCAAGGAGAAGGGGCTAGAATGATCCATGTGGTAATGGATTAGAGTTTGAGACATCAGTATTTACTCAGCTTAGTTTACTATAGACACATATAGATATATAGAAATGTGTATATACACAGGTTAATACACACACATATATTTCCTTGTTCTGTCATCTGAGAGGGACTAGAAGAAATGAAACCCCAGTAGTGTTGAGCACGGATCCTGGTTTTTAATACTCTTCTTCAATGAAAGGAACCAGGGCTCTATGGTGACGTGGCTGATTCTGGGACTGGGGCAGGATATATACTGGAAAATCCAGGAGCATCTTGTAGTGGCAGAAAACAAGAAAGTGCAAAACACACAAACACACACACACACACACAAACACACACACACACACACTGGTGGTGATATGTCAAAGGGACATGGAGCCAACTGAAAGAGTTCCGAGTGGCCAAAGCTGGAACAATTGAAAGAAAGAAAGAAAGAAAGAAAGAAAGAAAGAAGGAAGATAAATCTCTCCTGGCGAAGAATTTCAAACCATCTTTGTAACTCCCCGTTCGTTAAGCGTGGGCTGTACATAGTGAATTTCTTCCGAAGAGTACAGTATGAAAAGGGCAGAAAGAGTAACCTTACAGTAGAGACAAGCGACAAACACTACCTCATCCAAGTGATTAAGGCTAGTATCAACAGTGATGCGTTATGCTGATAGTATATTGACACAACGCAGCCTTATATGATGTGACAGGAATGGCATTTTATCCCCATGATCTTCCTCCCAAGAACCCATAGCTGTGGTCTAATCATAAGAAAAACTTCAGACAAAAAAAAATGTTTAAGAGATTGTGGGAAGATGGCAGAAGAGGTGCCCAGGGCACATTCTTCCCACAGAAGAAGACCAGAGAAGGCCCACTGCTACCACTGCCACAGTAGCTGGTGCCATTGTCTGGTCCCAGAACCATCGCTCACTTTCCCACAGAGGTTCATCCTGCTCCCACCACTGCCACCAACAGTGCAGCTCCAGTCACTACTGCTGCCAGCGGTTACCCACACTTTGCAGGCCCCACTGCACCACACATGCACCAGCCTCCCCCACTCCCCTCATGCTGCCACCACACCAGCCACCCTGGCCACTCATGGGATGCCTTGCTGCCACCCACTTGGCTGCACTGATACAAGAAGGGTCACAAGCAGAGCTACTGGAAAGAGATGAGTGAGTGCAGACCTGTGTTCCAGTGGCCCAACCCACATGAAGAAATTACACTGCCCTCGTGGTCATGTGCCTAGGAGTGGGAGTAAGTGCACAGCTCCCATGACTGCCTTAATCTGGGGAGAGACATACACAGAGTTCCAAAAAGTGTTGAAACCCACAATGGCCAAACAGAGTACAGAAGAAAATTCTCAGGCACCACCAAGCCATCCCCCAACCAGGAAAGCAAGAACCCAGGAACAGCCTCTCATGGTAAGAATAAGGAAAGAGAAACCCTTTCTCAGGCTCACCCATTCAATCTGAGTTGTTCCAGCATACCTCAGTGCACAAGACACTTGCAGGGCTGCCAACAAGCCTGTTCAGGGTCACCCACCCCAGCCAAAGAGCAAGGGGGCACCCAGGCACTTCTCCCAAGATCTCAAAAGCTCACCCACATCCTGTACAACCCAACATAGTCACTAACCTCAGCAAAGAACCCCTAAGTGCCTCAGCATCTAGGCCACAGAGGCACTCACATGAAACTCCAGCAGTAAATATAGCCAAAGTAACCACACAGAGATTATGCTGCTGCATCTCCCCAGAACCATTACTGAAACACCCTACTCAATGATCGATGTAAAACACACCTGCAGGAGAGAGTGTCTCTCCTAAAAAGCCAATCCAAGGTAATAGAAGAAGCAACTGCTCTACCAGATGAGCAGATATCAACATAGGAATACTAGAAATATGAAGGAAAAAAACAAAACAAAACAAAAAAAAATGAGAATATATGACACCACTAAATGAATACAATAATTCTCAAGTACCAGACCTTATACAGCAGGAAATCCACAAAATGACTTAAAAGGAATTCTGAGCAACAATCTTAAGGAAACTCAATGAGATACAAGCAGACTCAGATGACACAAAAAAATGAGAAAAATTATCCAGGATATGAAGGAGTAAATTTACAAAGAGATAGATACCTTTAAAAAGAATGTAGCAGAACTTCTAGAACTGAAGAATTCATTCAACAAAATAAAAGACACAACAGACTTTAAGCAGAGGGCTAAATAAGCAGAAGAAAGAATTTCTGATCTTGACGTCAGTTTTTGAAATAACCCAGGCAGAAAGGAAAAAAAGAGCCAAAAAAAAAAAAAAAAAAGAAGAAAATCCATGAGAGCTATCACACAACCTTAAGCACACAAACATATGAATTATGAGTGTTCCAGAAGGGGAGGAGAAAGCAAAAGACATTGAAAATCTATTCAATGAAATAATACCAGAAAACCTCCCAGGTATTGAGACAGACATGGACTTTCAGATCCAAGAGGCTCAAAGATCCCCAAACAGATTCAAGACAAAAAGGTCCTCTCTGAAACACATTATAGTCAAACTAGCAAAACTCAAAGACAAATAGAGAATCCTAAAAACTCCAAGAAAAAAGGGTCAAGTCACCTATAAGGGAGTTCTCATCAGAATAACAGCAGATTTCTCAGCAGGAGCCCTACAGGAGAGAATAGAATGGGATGATATATTCAAAGTACTAACAAAAAAAAAACCCTGCCAGCCAAGAATACTATACCCAACAAGGTTATCCTTCAGAAATGAAGGAGAAATAGTGTATTTCCCAGACAAACAAAAACTGTGGGAGTTCACCACAATATAACCAGCCCTACAACAAATCCTCAAAAGAGTACTCCATCTGGAATCCAAAAAAACTATAATCACTACCATGAATACACAAGAAAGGACAAAACCCTCTGGTGGAACAGATATGCAAGTAAGAAAGAGAAAGAAACTATATCTTACACCTCAAAAAACCAATAAACACCAAAGATAAACAATAAAAGGAATGAAAGGAACAAAAGATATTTAAAACAACCAAACAAAAATCAATAAAACACCAGGAGTAAGACACTACCTTTCAATGACAACTCTAGATACCTCACTCAAAAGATATACACTGGCTGATTGGAAAAAAATGTTAGACCCATCTCTATATTGCCTACAAGAAACTCACTTCACCTGTAAGACTCAGACAGACTAATAGTGAAGGGATGGAAAAAGATATACCTCTAAAATGGAAACTAAAAAAGAGCAGGAGTAGCTAATCTTATGATGGATAAAATAGACTTTAAAACAAAAGCCATGTAAAGAAACAAAGAAGGCCTTTATATAATGATAAAGGGATCTATCTAGCAAGAAGACATAACAATCATAAATATATATGCACCCAACACCAGAACATCCAGGTATATAAAGCAAACACTATTAGATAGTGTTTAAAGAGAGATAGGCCCCAATACAATAATAGTGGGTCACCTCAACATCCTTCTATCAACATTGGACAGATCATCTAGGCAACAAACCACCAGAGAAACACAGGATATAAAACCTGTGAGACCAATAAGATTTGGCAGAACATTTCATCCCACAACTACAGAATATATTTCTTCTCTTTGGCACATGGAACATTCTCCAGGACAGACCACATATTAAGTCACAAATTAAGTCTCAACCAATTTTTAAAAATTGAAATCATTTCAAGTATCTTTTCACAATACAATGGGTTAAAACTAGAAATCAATAACAAGCAAAACCCTGGTGACTGTAAAAATACATGGAAATTAAACAACATGATTCTGAATGGCCTATGGGCCAAACAAGAAATTGAACAGGAAATCAAAAAATTTCTTGAAAATAACAACAACAACAACAAAAAGACACATTACACCAAGGCTTGTGGGATACTGTAAAAGCAGCAGTAAGAGGGAAGTTAATTGCAAGAATTGCTTACATAGAAAGAACAGAAAATTTCAAATAAACAACCTAATATTGTTTAGAAAAACAAAAATAATCCAATCCCAAAATTAGCAAACAGAAAAAAATAATTAAGATCAGAGCAGAATGAAATGAAATAGAAACAAACAAAAAAATACAAAAGATCAATGAAACAAAAAGTTGGTTTACGAAAAGATAAGTAAAATAGGCAGACCATTAACTAGAATAACTGAAAAAAGAAGAGAGAAGACCCAAATAAGGAAAATCAGAAATGAAAAAGGAGACATTACTGTCGGGTCCGCCGCTGGCCGACCCGAACAGCCCTAGAAAAAAATGCCACGTTATCAATCTCTCCCTAGGTGTCCCTTCTGGTGGGCGAGCGAATTGCCTGGATTCCTCTTTCCCTCCCATCCCCGTTGGAAGGAGATGGGGGAAGAGAGGTGAGCACAGCCGCCGGCCCCAACCAGCCCAGTTTAAAGGACACTCAGATGCTGCGGGGGTTCTGTCGAGCAGTTCCGTTTATTATCACACAAGCACTTGCTTTTAAAGGCAAATGGGGAAGGGAGGTTTTTACATCCTCCCATCAGCTTAAAGGTTATGAGAGCATGCATCCTGTCTCAATGCCTAGCTACTGCAATCATGCAGTGTTCACGAGCGTGGAAGCATGTATTTGGCCAATAAGGGCTAAGGCAAGCTTCCCGCAGACACTCCCACCCTACTTCCTCCTGGCGCCGTCTTAGGCTGCCACGTTAATATGCCCTTGTGGGCCCATAATGGCGCCGTTTGTAATGTCACTTAAGGTGGCATTAGTTTTTAAGGCCCGACACATTACAACCAATACCACAGAAATACAAAGAATCATTAGAGACTATTATAAAGAACTACACACCAAGAACTTTGAAAATCTGGAGGAAAGGGATAAATTTCTGGACACATACATACTATCAAGACAGAACCAAGAAGAAATAGAAAACCTCAACAGACCAGTAAGGCGCAACAAGATTGAATCAGTAATCAGCAGTCTCTCAACAAAGAAAAGCTCAGGACTACATGGCTTTACTGCTGAATTCTACTAAACCTTCAAAGAGGAATTAACACCAATTCTCCTCAAACTATTACAAAAATTGAGACATAGTTAGTCCATTCTCCCAAACTCATTCTATGAGGCCAGCATCACCCTGATACCAAAATCAGAAAAAGATACAACAAAAAAAGAAAACTGCAGGCAATACTGCTAATGAATATAGACACAAAAATTCTCAACAAAATATTAACAAACAGAATACAGCAGCTTATCAAAAAGATTATACATCATGATCAAGTGGGTTTTATCCCAGAGATGCAAGGATGGCTCAATGTATGCAAGACAATAAATGTGATATACCACATCGACAAAACCAAGGACAAAAACCATATCATATCATCTCAATAGATGCAGAAAAAGTATCTGACAAAATCCAATATCCCTTTATGATAAAGACTCTCAACACATTAGGTATAGAAGGAAACTATCTCAGTTAAATGAAATCTATATATGACAAACTCTCCACCAACATCATCCAGAATGGGGAAAAGTTGAAAGCTTTTCCCTTAAGAACAGGAACAAGACAAGGATGCCCAATCTCACCACTCCCATTTAACACAGTATTGGAAGTACTAGCCAGAGCAACCAGTCAAGAGAAAGAAATAAGAGGCATCCAGATTGGAAAAGACGAAGTCAAACTGTCCCTGTTTGCAGATGACATGATCTTATGCATAGAAAAACTAAAGACTCTATCAAAAAACTCTTAGAGCTGATAAACAATTTCAATAAAGTTGCGGGATACAAAATCAATACACAAAAAATCAGTAGCATTTTCATACTCCAACAACGAACTAGCTGAAAAAGAAATCAAGAAAGCAAGCGCCTTTACAACAGCAACCAAAAAAAATAAAATACCTAGGAGTAAATTTAACCAAGGAGGTGAAAGGTCTCTACGATGAGAAGTACAAATCACTTATGAAAGAAATTAAAGTGGACACAAAAAGATGGAAAGACAGTCCATGCTCTTGGATTGGAAGAATTAACACTGTGAAAATGTCCATACTACCCAACAAGATCTACAGAATTAATGCAATTCCCATCACAATACCAATGACATTCTTCACAGGAAAAAAAAATCCTAACATTCATATGGCATAACCAAAGACCCCAAAAAGCCAAAGCAATCCTGAGCTTTGCTGGAGGATTACACTACCTGACTTCTAATCACACCACAAAGCTATAGTAACCAAAACAGCATAGCAATGGCATAAAAACAGACTCATGGACCAATGGAACAGAATAAAGAATTGAGAAATCAATCCACATACTTACAGCCAACTGATCTTCAACAAAGGCACCAAGAACATACATTGGAGAAAAGTCAGCCTCTTCAATAAATGGTGCTGGGAAAACTGTACATCCATGGGTAGAGGAATGAAACTGACCTGTACCTCTTGCCATATATGAAAATCAACTCAAAATGAACTAAAGACTTAAATATAAGACCTGAAGCTATAAAATTCCTAAAAGAAAACATAGGGGAAACACTTCAAGATGTTGGACTAGGCAAAGACTTTATGAATAAGACCTCAAAAGCACAGGCAACAGAAGAAAAAATAATTAAATTGGATTATATCAAACTAAAAAGTTTCCGCACAGCAAAGGAAATGATCAACACAGTGAAAAGACAATGTATAGAATGAGACAAAATATTTTCAAACCAAGCATCCAACAAGGGTTAATATCCAGAATATACAAAGAACTCAATTTAACAGTGAAAAAACAAGTAATCCAATTAAAAATTGGTCAAAAGAGCTGAATAGACATTTCTCAAATGAAGATACACAAATGGCCAACAGACAGATAAAAAAAAATGCTCAACATCACTAAGCATCACAGAAATGCAAATCAAAACCACCCTGAGATATCATCTCACCCTATTATCAAAAAGCCAGAGAATAACAAATACTGGTGAGGACGCAGATAAGGAGGAACCCTCCTACACTGTTGGTGGGACTGTAAATTGGTTTATCCATTATGGTAAACAGTATGCAGGTTTCTCAAACAACTACAGAAAGAACTGCCATATGATCCAGCAATCCTACTGCTTGAGTATATACCAAAAGGAAAGGAAATCATCATGTTGAAGAGATACCTGCACTCCCATATTTATCACAGCTCTATTTACAAAAGCAAAGAGAAGGAACCAACTTAAATGTCCATTGACAGATGACTGGATAAGGAAAATGTGGTGCATATATATATATATATATATATATATATATATATATATATATATATATATATATATATATATATATATATATATATAATGGAATACTATTCAGCCATAAAAAAGAATGAAATTCTGCCATTCTCAGCAATATGGATGAGATTGGATAAAATTCTAAGTGAAATATGCCAGGCACAGAAAGAGAAATACCACATGTCCTCACTTACAAGTGGGAGCTAAAAAATAAACAAATTAATAAAAAGGAAAGAAAGAAAGACACAACAATCACAATAATACATTGAACTTTCAAAAGGAGAGAACAGAACTGTAGTTAGTAGAGGTGGGAAAGGGGGAGAGGGAAGGAGGTTAGTGAGAAATTAGCAAAGAGTCACAAAGAATGATTACATTTAGCAACAATAAACATAATAATTATCCTGATTTGATCATCATATATTGGACATAGGTATTGATATTCAACTCTGTACCTCACAAATATTTATAATCCACCATGTTTCAAAAAAGGAAAGAAAGAAAAACTTCAGGCAAATTCCAATTAAGGGACATTATAAAAAAATCTGACAAATACTCCTCAAAACTGTCAAGGTCATCAAAAACAAGAAAAACTTAAGAAATGTCCCAACTAAAAGCAGCCTAAGGAGACATAACTAAAAGTAATTTGGTATTGTGGATGGAATTTTGAAACAACAAAAAAAGGATATTAGGTAAAAACTAAGGAAATCTGTATAAGGTATGGATTTTAATTAGCAATAATGTATCAATACTGGCTCATTAATGCTGACAAATGTGCCATACTAATGTAAAATGTTAATAATAGGGGTGTAGGAGAACTCTTTTATTACCATCATAACTTTTCTGTAAATCCGAATCTATTCTAAAATAAAAAGTTTATTTTAAAAGTAATTAAAAATCAATGAATGGAAATCTACTTTAAAATAAAAATTTAATTTAAAAGTAATTTTAAAAAATCAATGAATGGGCTTACTGGCAGAAAAGACAGAATAAAGGAAAGAATTAGTAAACTGGAAGATAGAACAATAGAAATTACCTAAGCTGAACAGAAGTAAAAATGGATTGAAAAAAAAAAAATAAATAAACAGAGCCTCAAGGACCTGTGGGACTCTCACAAAAGATCTAGCATCCACGTCATCAGAGTCTCAGAAGGAGAGAATAAAGGGGGCAGGGCTGTATTCAAAGAAATAATAGCTGAAAATTTCCCAAATTTGTTGTAATTAAAGTGCTATGAATTAAAAAGAAAGCAAAAGTCCTGAAAGCAACTAGTGGGAAGTAGCACCTTCCCTACTGGAGAAAAATGACTTAAATTGCACATTTCTTATCAGAGGTCAAGGAAGCCAAAAGAAATAGGCGTGACATTTTCAAATGCTTAAAGAAAGAAGCTGTCAACTCAAAATTCTCTATCCAGGAAATTTTTCTTCAGGAATGAATGATATATGAAAACATTCTCAGATGGGAAACTAAGATCGATCCTAAAAGAATGGCTAAACGAGGTTATCTAAACAGAAAAGAAATGATAAAAGAAGGAAATTCAGAACATCAAGAAAGAAGAAAGAACAACAGGAAAAGTAAAATATGGGTTAAAACAATAGACTTTTTCCCCTTCCTTAGTTTTCTAAATTATGTTTACAGTTGAGGCAAAAATTATAACACTCGATAATGTGGCTCTCAATGTATAGAAAAGTAATATTTAAGATATTATAAATGAAGTAAAGGATGTAAAAGGATGTCAGATTTCTACACTTCACTGATAAAACTGATAAAATATCAACACCAATAAACAATGATGTTATGTACATGTAATGTAATACTAAAGCAATCACTAAAAAAGCTATACAAACTGATACACCCAAAAGCACTATAGATAAATAAAAATGGAACTCCAAAAATGTTTACTTAACCCAAAGAGTGATCAAAAAAGAAAAACAGATTTTAAAAATAAGCAGAGAGAAAAAACAGAAACCAGAAAATAAAATGACAGACTTAAGCCCTAACATATCAATAATTACATTACATGTAAGTTTTCTAAATACACCAGTTTTGTATAGTCAATTATGCTTCAATAAGAAAAAAATGACAAAAGACAGAGATTGATGGTGTATTTTTAAAAAGCAACATGATCCAAGTATATGATGTCTACAAGAAACTCAGTTAAACTATGACAACATAGGTTGAAAGTAAAAGGAGGCAAAAAAGATATTCCATGCAAATGTTAAGCAAAAAAAAAAAGGCTATATTAATATCTGGAAAAAACCTACTTCATAGCACAGAAAATTACCAAAGACAAAGAAGGACATTACATAATGATAAAAAGGCAATCTACCAAGTAGAGAGAGCAATCCTAAATGAGTATGTGCCAAACAACAGAGCTGCAAAATATGTGAAGCAAAAACTGATAGAACTTAAAGGAGAGATAGATAATTCTATAATATTAGCTGGAGACTTCAACATCCATAACCAGCTAATCAGAAAATCAGCAAAGATACAGAAGAATTCAACAACACCATCAACCAACAGGATCAACTTTTATAGACCACTCCTCTCAACAACAGCACAATACACATTCTTATAAGCACCCTCAGAATAAATACTAAGATGGACCACATCCTGGGTAGCAAAACAAACCTTAACATTTCAATTTTGCAAATGGGTAAGTGACTATCTCAAATTTTGTCATGTTGTTGAAACTAAAAGGTTAAAATTGATAAACACTTCCAAGTCATTTATTTTAATTGTTCTGATCTGACAGCAGGCATGGTTAGAGAAGTGCCAATGTCAACACCTTTCATTTATTTTCAGAACAATCAACATGGTTTTGAAAAAAGGTCATCAATATGGGATACTGTGAAGATATCCAATAAAACAACCTGATGATGATGATGATGATGATGATGATGAAGATGATGATGATGATGATGATTATATTGGAGTGGTGATTAGTTTCAAACATAAATTAACTTTCCTGTTAGCTTTTTCCCCCCTCCAGAAATTTGAAGATTAGGATCAGCCTCAGTGGCCTTTACAAATTTATAGTCTTCTATGGATATTTGTAGTGGCAGGTTTAACAGTAATTAACACTAAATGTAAAATTTCACAATGAAAGAGAACTTTATTTTACTAGTTAAGTTTTATTTTATTTTTAATTGACATTTAATAATTGTATATATTTATGGGGTACAATGTGATGCCTTTTGATACATGTTTCTCTTTTTATTGATTGTGAATATTCATGCGATATAAAGCTGATTGTCACCCCTCATGTCCATTATTTGAGGGCCAGATTCATACTGGCAGCATACCCACTACCACAAATTGCATTTGAACCCCCCACCCCCCACCCAATTATCCCAAACCTCCTTCTCATTCCCCCTTTTCTCTCCACTCCATTTTGTAGCCCAGGGAGTGTTCTCTCGCTCTGCAAGTCTGACGCACCACTGTGGTCTTTCCTTCCTTCTTTCTCCCTTAGCTCCCACATATGAGTGAGCACATGCGGTATTTATCCCTCTGTGCTTTGCTTATTTCATTCAACATGAGTTTCTCCAGGCTCATCCATGTTGTTGCAAATGGGAGGATTTCATTCTTTTTCAAAGGAATACAGTAATGGCACATGTTTCTCTTGGGTAATGATCAGCTCAGGATAATTAGCACATCCATCACCTCAAACATTTATCATTTATTTGCAGTGAGGACAGAATTACTTTAGAATAGAGAAGACAGCAGTCTAATTTTCAAAAAATATTAACTTTAAGTAATTTATTTCAGTGGATTAAATCCTCTCTAGGATTTTTATAATCATGGTATAACCTATAAACAACAGCTACTTCTATTTTCTTTCCTCTATTTTTTTTTCTCATCTCTTTCAGTTTTCAGATTGAGAGTGCTATTCTTTCTGGTAGGCTAAGTGATCTGGTTGGATGTGAAGGTTTAAAGCGTTTTTATTTCTCCAGCAAGAAGTTACAAAAGTTATGGAAACTTCAACTAGGCATTTAGTAACTAATTTTATCTCTTAATCCTGGCAATCAAAACAACAATCCAAAATTGTGCTTATTGTAATGTAAGCTAAAATTTTTATCACCAATAAAATGTGATTAACATACATAAAGCAGAAAAAAAAATCCAAAACATAACGTTGCTGATCAATACATTTACTATGGACTATAATTACTATTATTTTTATAGAGTAACATATTTATTTTCTAAATTTTCTTCCCAGATATGGACATTAATTATCACCCTTGTTCCCATACATTTCCTAAAACAACAAAAAGTTAGGATTCATTGATTTTAATTGTATTACTTAAGAATCTTCTTACATGACGAAGGAAAAAATGAAAACTGTAAATTATGAACTATTATTCAAATATAAATAGTAAACAAATGCATTATTAAAAAGTTTTTTTTTAAGAATATATTTCTGAATCGAACCCACCATGCCTATATGAACGTAATTATCCTGTACTGGTTGTCACAATTTCACATGAGAAACTAATGTAAAAAATTTTTAAACACTGTTTCTAAAAATAATGGTTTTCAGAACACTGGTTTATACACAAAATGTGTAAAAGATGTCTTTGTAGTATTCTTTAATCCGATGAAATTTCCACACCCTGCAGATGATATTTGATAGTTGTTTATGGAGTTGATAAATCGTTTAGCATTCACACACATAAAAAATCATTCCCCTTTAATTTAAGATTTCCTTGGGATGTAAGCAAAATAAAAGGTAACCTTCTTTAAATAAATTTTTTAAATGCCAAAGTCCCAAAAGGTGACTAGTGTATATATCACAATGCATATTTATATCACTACATGACTTTGTACCAATTAAAAGTTTTATCTCTTATGTATCCCTTAAATAAAACAGGGATAATAATACCTCCCACACTTAACCCACACTTAATTCTATTGCCATGGGAATGCTATAAGAATATGCAGCTAAGGGGCTTTTAAAAATACTTCTTGTAAAGTTGTTTGAGTTCCTTATATATTCTGGATATTAATCCTTTGTCAGATGTATATTTTGCAAATATTTTCTCCCACTCTGTTGGTTGTCTTTTAACTCTTTTAATTGTTTCTTTTGCTGTGCAGAAGCTTTTTAGTTTGATATAATCCCATTTGTTTATTTTTCCTTTGGTTGCCCGTGTTTTTGGGGTCGTATTCATGACGTCTGTGCCCAGTCCTATTTCCTGAAGTGTTTCTCCTATGTTTTCTTTAAGATGTTTTATTGTTTCAGGGTGTATATTTAAATCCTTAATCCATTTTGAGTTGATTTTAGTATACGGTGAGAGGTATGGATCTAGTTTCATTCTCCTGCATATGCATATCCAGTTATCTCACTTATTGGTGGGAGCTAAAAATTAATATATAAATTCACACACACACACACACACACACAAAAAAAACCGGGGGGCTGGGGAAGAAGATATAACAACCACAATTATTTGAAGTTGATACGACAAGCAAACAGAAAGGACATTGTTGGGGGGGAGGGGGGGAGGGAGAAGAGAGGGAGGTTTTGGTGATGGGGAGCAATAATCAGCCACAATCTATATCGACAAAATAAAATTTAAAAAAAAATACAAGGTAAAAAGTGAAGGCACAGAATTTAATTAAAATTATTATTACTTTTCCTGTAAAAGCCAGAAGTCTGTACCAGTATGGGTGGGTTTGTATTTATTTTCTAGAAGAAAACAATATTCATATAAAAATCACCAAAAATGAGCAACATCCAAAAGAAAGCTGAAAGTGAATTATAAAGTTTGGTGAGAATACTCAGAAAACTTGGAATCCTTTATTAGTCTGTCCCGAGAAACCATTTTATTGATTCTTCAAATAGAATTTTATTCCATTTAATTCATATGTACTCTCAGAGTTAAATTGTTTTACCTACAATAAAAGAGATAACACATGTAAATTATATAGCACTCGGCCTAACACGTGTTAATAACTCAGTACTTGCTGGTAATTAACTGTTATTGTACTAGTCATGGTTCTATTACTAAATTCTCACACTGTAATTTCCTTCATTCAGAGGCGTGGATACAACCTTTGTAATGACTCCTTTATAAAATACTTATATCAAGACACCTCTTCTAATCGTTCTATTTGTTTCTAAGAAACAACTTACCTTTAATTATATTTAAGGGGTTCTTCAAGTGTGATGGAGAAGTTAAAACATCATGATAAATAGTATCCCCTGGATTATACAAATTTTTTTTTAAGGTTCTGTCTGATATCTTAGAGTTGAATGCATATATCATTTCTGTGATGTCTGAAGCAAATTGATCTAAAGTAATGTTAAGTACTTCCTGTCTGCAAAAGGAAACATGCATAGACTGCCATAGTAAAACTTAACTTTTAGTCATTTGAATCAAATAGAACAACCTGTAAGTTTTTTGTTTGTTTGTTTGTTTGTTTGGCTCCAAATAAAGTGTTGTGCCATCCTGCATTACCTACAGTCAGATACGTTATGCACCAATTTTATTAGCTTGAAAAATAATATCAAGTGGTAAATTGTTCTGGTGATTTTTAAATGTTCTGTTTTACTATTGTCTGAGTTTTCAACACATACAAAAATAGATTACTAAACAAGAGGTCATGAAAAAAAGATGAAAAAATCAAGATAAAATTTCAGAAATATAACATGAGCAAGAATATAAAAAAAAAATTAAAAAAAATAAAAACATTTTAAAGGAGACACCTAAACCAACAAGGGTGACAACTTTGGAATTATGTGTCAGCATAGAGGGAAAAAAAATTGTTTTTTAATTACCGAAAAAAAAAAGGATTATGTAAAAGTAGCATGGATCATATATAGCCTTTTTATGTGTGCAATGTAAATGGACATTTGATAGTCTAGATGCTGTTAACTTTGAAAACCCAGTAAGACAGTCAAATGAAGTAATGAAATCATCAGTGCAGCAATGCTGGTAGGATCGGGAAAACTGTGTGACTGGGAGTAACAGGACAAACTAGACAGCACACTACAAATTAAATTATCAAATGTTAAGAAATTAGATAGTGAAAGGGAAAGTAGAGATGTAGAGCTAGAACCCCTAACATTGAATTTTGAGGTGGCAAAATAATACCTCACATTAATTAAAAACCTAACCGTGTCAGACACTTTCCAGATATTACTAATAATACACACATACACACGCATTTTAAGGAGTTAAGTTTGGGTTTGTTTTGTTTTGTTTTGTTTTTTCCTACTTGCAGGAAATTGTGGCCCATGAAGAGTGTGCATGGTTAATGATCATGCAGTGAAATATGCTGGCTTTTCAATTTAGAACCAGGTTATTTGAATTCTATGTCCTATTCTCTTAGAACCACTCTATGCTCAATTTCATGAACATAAGACACTGAAAACAATATTTAGCTATGAATGGTGGCTATCATATTCATATCCAAAAGGTATTATAATGGGTCAGCCAGCAAATTTCTCAAACCTGGATTATTCTTTCAGTTATGCCACGATTTATGACCATTTATATCATTCTAAATTTCTGCCTTCAAAAGTACATTATGGCTAGAAGAGGGAAAAAAGAAAAAAAAAAAAAAACCAAAGAATGGAGACTAGGTCCCAAAGTGTTCACAAATTTATTT
Organism: Cynocephalus volans; assembly: GCF_027409185.1. Taxonomy (NCBI): domain Eukaryota; kingdom Metazoa; phylum Chordata; class Mammalia; order Dermoptera; family Cynocephalidae; genus Cynocephalus; species Cynocephalus volans. Next base: position 7,028,446 of record NC_084474.1, read on the forward strand.
AAGACATGCAAATATATTGAAATCATAAAATCTTTTGATAATAAGGCATATCAAGAAAGTTTTAATCAGATAAGCAAAATCATACACCTGTGTGCAGGTATGTGTGTATTTATGTACACAAATGAAATCTACATAGAATTTGTTACATGGATTTTCCCAACAAAATTGTGGGACTAAATACACAGTGTTTGTAAGGCCATTATTTCTGAGCAGGACATGCAATTCATAAGGGAAAACATTAATAAGTGCAGAAAGCAAGGAAAAATATCAAGCTGTAAGTGTTCAACCCTTGAGAAGGGACCAACTTGAGTCAATCTCTCATTTCTTCCAAGCCTCCAACTTGTGATGAGATGTCCTCCAGCAAAACATAGAGCCCTTCATCATGAAGCTGGACCAGGATTCAAGAAATAAAACAAGGAGATTTCGGAGGAGGTGGTGGAGCTGTGAGCCATGTTGCTGCCCACGGCAACCAAGTGAGCCAGCACATAAATGATGACAATGTGCAAGTTGTGACAGCCCCTCATATGCCACATGTATCTTTCAATACAAACAGAAGCCAGCTACTGCTTTACTTGTTACTTGCAATTCTAACAGAAAATGTGTCTTGTGACTTGTCTCCCCTACTAACACCTGAGACTATGCAAAGAAGGGACTTCTATAAAATGTAGTCTTCTAAACTGACACGATACAAATCCACCCCAAAAGAGATTTTAAGCATTGCATAAAGCAATCATCAGATGCTCTTTTTCTCAACTGCTATGGCCTTTACTTCCACTCTGCTTTAGCATTTTACAATCAGGAAATTTACTTGTACTCACCATCATCCTAAATTGCTTCTCCAATGCCTTCATTTTTTCCAGCTAATATAGTACTTATATTTTCATCGTACCTACTATCCTTTTTTTCCCTAAAAAAAACAGTTTGTTTATTTTTGATTATACATATTTGTGGGGTACAGAGTTGATTATCAGTATTTGTGTACAGTATGTGGTGATCAAATCAATATTATTAGTATATTCATCACCGCACATAGTAACTATTCTTTGTGTTCTTTACCAAATTACTCCCTAGCCCCCCATCCCACGCCCCCTTTCCCACCTCTAGTAACTATAGGTCTGTTCTCTCCTTCTGAATGTTCAACTTCAGAGTTTTATCGAGTTCTTTCTTTCTTTCTTCCTTCCTTCTTTCTTAGCTCTCACTTATAAGTTAGGACATGTGATATTTTTCTCTCTGTACCTGGCTTATTTCATTTAACATAATTTTTCCTGGACAGCTTTAGTTTTTGTAGTGTCTTTCTGAAATATTCATTTATGTTTTCACTAACCATATTTCTAGATTCAAAATACAACAATGTGTGTAAGAGCAGGATTATAAATACATGCACATATGTGTGTAAACATATGGTAGACATGTCATGGGTGTGTTTAAGGATGACAGTGAAGGACTGTTCATAAGGACTTCTGGTACTGTCATCTGAATTGTTTTATTCAAGAGGATTTAAATGTTACATTACAATAAGCTCAATTTTGGATTGTTGTTTGCCAGGATTAAGAGATAAAATTAGTTACTAAATGTCTAGTTGAAGTTTCCATAACTTTTGTAACTTCTTGCTGGAGAAATAAAAACGCTTTAAACCTTCACATCCAACCAGATCACTTAGCCTACCAGAAAGAATAGCACTCTCAATCTGAAAACTGAAAGAGATGAGAAAAAAAAAATAGAGGAAAGAAAATAGAAGTAGCTGTTGTTTATAGGTTATACCATGATTATAAAAATCCTAGAGAGGATTTAATCCACTGAAATAAATTACTTAAAGTTAATATTTTTTGAAAATTAGACTGCTGTCTTCTCTATTCTAAAGTAATTCTGTCCTCACTGCAAATAAATGATAAATGTTTGAGGTGATGGATGTGCTAATTATCCTGAGCTGATCATTACCCAAGAGAAACATGTGCCATTACTGTATTCCTTTGAAAAAGAATGAAATCCTCCCATTTGCAACAACATGGATGAGCCTGGAGAAACTCATGTTGAATGAAATAAGCAAAGCACAGAGGGATAAATACCGCATGTGCTCACTCATATGTGGGAGCTAAGGGAGAAAGAAGGAAAGACCACAGTGGTGCGTCGGACTTGCAGAGCGAGAGAACACTCCCTGGGCTACAAAATGGAGTGGAGAGGAAAGGGGGAATGAGAAGGAGGTTTGGGATAATTGGGTGGGGGGTGGGGGGTTCAAATGCAATTTGTGGTAGTGGGTATGCTGCCAGTATGAATCTGGCCCTCAAATAATGGACATGAGGCGTGACAATCAGCTTTATATCGCATGAATATTCACAATCAATAAAAAGAGAAACATGTATCAAAAGGCATCACATTGTACCCCATAAATATATACAATTATTAAATGTCAATTAAAAATAAAATAAAACTTAACTAGTAAAATAAAGTTCTCTTTCATTGTGAAATTTTACATTTAGTGTTAATTACTGTTAAACCTGCCACTACAAATATCCATAGAAGACTATAAATTTGTAAAGGCCACTGAGGCTGATCCTAATCTTCAAATTTCTGGAGGGGGGAAAAAGCTAACAGGAAAGTTAATTTATGTTTGAAACTAATCACCACTCCAATATAATCATCATCATCATCATCATCATCATCATCATCATCAGGTTGTTTTATTGGATATCTTCACAGTATCCCATATTGATGACCTTTTTTCAAAACCATGTTGATTGTTCTGAAAATAAATGAAAGGTGTTGACATTGGCACTTCTCTAACCATGCCTGCTGTCAGATCAGAACAATTAAAATAAATGACTTGGAAGTGTTTATCAATTTTAACCTTTTAGTTTCAACAACATGACAAAATTTGAGATAGTCACTTACCCATTTGCAAAATTGAAATAGAATTGTTCAGAATATTTAATAGTTAGACTTCTTTTTATAATACAAAGCTTAGTACAATTCAACAGAAAATAATTGTGCAATTACTCATGACAAATGACAAAGAGGCACTTAAAAAAGAAAATTTATGCCTACAGGATAGGACAGCTTTGCTAAGAATAACACTTGCAATGTAAGATTTTCTTTCTATATAAATTTACTCTCAGACTACCACTTTAGGGAAATGTCATAATAATTTATCTAACCTTTTCAGAATATTATCTTTAACAAAGTGGAACAATATATACTGAAGTATTCTTAAATTTGGTACCTACAGACCTAAATATATAATTTATGCAAAGACTGTTGATTACTGTTTTAACGCCATCCTGGAGAAAAAGCTCTTATGTATGTAGCAGAACCAAACAGTTATTTAGCAGACTCAATCAACATTTTTCATCACCGATTTTAATGGAAATGTATATGGAGAAATTAAACATGGAGATAAATAGTACTAAACAATTGGGCTGATACATTATTTGAAATAAATAATAGTTATAATATCCCAAGTGGATGGGTTAAAGAAATAAGGTAAAATATCACAGCGGTTACTGTAAATTTTGCAGTTAGAAAAGTTCATGGAAAAATTGAATTAAAAGATAATATGAATCTTTTCATGAATGTTTCGAATACCCTTTGCATAAACACATACATACAGTTATGCGTCTCTTAACAACAGGGATAGTTCTGAGAACTGTGTCATTAGGTAATTTCATTACTGTGCAAACACACTACAGTGTACTTACATTAAACCTAGGTGGTATAGCCTACTACACACCAATCTTATATGATATAGCCATTATAATCTTATGAGACCACCATCATATGTACGATCTGCCATTGACTGAAACGTCCTTACTTGGTCCATGACTGTGTATGTATGTGTATATGTGTATATATGTGTGTGTGTGTGTGTGTGTGTGTGTGTGTGTGTGTGTGTGTGACTGGATTAGGTGTAAGCTACATACCAATAGTGGAGTAGAAGTAAAGTGACAGAAAAAATAAACATGGGTAACCTACACTTAAATTCACGTTACGTGTCCTATTTTCACAATGTCAAAAATTTGAGCCAAGTTTCTTTCCTCCAATGAGTGATAGGGTAAACTGTACAAAGTAATGTATCTCTGCTTTTGAAATATGTCTATGCAGCTCCTTGGCCCATTTTTTAATTGGGTCATTTGTTTTTTTAATGTATAATTGCTTGAGTTCTATGTATATTCTGGATATTAATCCCTTGTTGGATGCATAGTTTGCAAAAATTTTCTCCCACTTTGTAGGCTGTCTTTTCACTCTGTTGATTGTTTCCTTTGCTTTACAAAAACTTTTTAGTTTGATATAGTCCCATTTGTTTATTTTTTCTTTTGCTGCTTGTGCTTTTGGACTCATGTTCATAAAGCCTGTGACCTAACTGCTGAAGTGTTTCACCTATATTTTCCCTTAGTAATTTTACAGTTTCAGGTCTTATAACTAGGTCTTTAATCCATTTTGATTTGATTTTAGTGTATGGTGAGAGGTGCATACCTAGTTTCATTCTTCTGCATATGGATATCCAGTTCTCCCAGCACCACATGTTGAAAAGGCAATCTTTTCCCCAATGTAGATTTTTGCTGCCTTTGTCTAATATCAGATGGCTATAAACCTGAGGAGTGATTTCTGGGTTCTCTATTCTACTCCACTGGTCAGAATGTCTATTTTTCTACCAGGACCATGCTGTTTTAGTTACAACAGCTTTGTAGTATAATGTGAAGTCAGGCCAATAGATACGTGAAAAGATGTTCAACATCACTGGTAATCAGGGAAATGCAAATTAAAACCACATTGAGATACCACCTCACTCCAGTTAGACTGGCTATAATCAAAAAGATGGCGAATAACAAATGCTGGTGAAGCTGTGGAGAGAAGGGAACACTACTGCACTGTTGGTGGGACTGTAAATTAGTACAACCACTATGGAAAACAATATGGAGGTTTCTCAAACAATTACAGATAGAACTTAAACATGATCCAGCAATCCCTCTTCTGGGTATATATCCAGAGGAATGGAAATCATCATGTTGAAGAAATACCTGAACTCTCATGTTCATCACAGCTCTGTTTACAATAGCCAAGATATGGAACCAAACTAAATGTCCATCAATGGATGATTGTATAAAGAAACTGTGGTATATATACACTATGGAATACTACTCTGCCATGAAATAGAATGAAATACTCCCATTTGCAACAACATGGATGAAACTGGAGAAACTTATGCTGAGTGAAATAAGCAAAGCACAGAGGGATAAATACCACATGTGCTCACTCATATGTGAGAGCTAAGAGAGAAAGGAAGGAAGGAAAGAAAGACCACAGTAGTGCCATGGACTTAGAGAGGGAGGGAACATTCTTACGGCTACATTGTGGAGTGGGGGGGACAGGGGGACAGGGAGGGGGGTTGGGGGATAATTGTGAGAGGATGGGGAGTACAAAAGTGAATTTTTGTAAGAGATATGCCCCAAGTATGAATCTGGCCCTCGCATCATGGGGAGGAGGGGTGACAATTAACTTTGGATCTCATGAATATTCTTAACAACAACAACAAAAAGTAATGTATCTCCATAAAAATGGAAGGGTATCTTATTCAACTTTTGTAATTATACAGAAATAATGGTGACTGAGGATAGCTTGATTACTGAGACTACATCCAGTATTTTTCTTATCAGTAGTTTAACACAATTACAAATTAACACAATTACAAACCACCAAGTTCCTACTGCAATCTGCAATTACCGATTTAAACATACAATACAGTGTATGGCTAGGATTCTTAAATGAAGGTCAGGGTATTCATTAATCAGCAAAGTGGAATTTTAAGGAAACACTGGGGCAAAACCTAAGCATGTTGGGTCATTTTATACTCAAATATTTACTCAAAGAATATGAAAAAATATGGAATAAAATAGTCAAAAATATGTCAAGAATGAAGCAAGCTGAAATGATAGTCTTTTAGGCCCACTTAAATTATTTTATATATAAGACAAACATTTTACAGACATTTTTCTTTTCTTTTTTTAAATTTTATTTTATTTTGTCAATGTACAATATGGTTGATTATTGTGGCCCATTACCGAAACCTCCCTCGCCATCCCACTCCCCCTCTCTCCCAACAAAGTCCTTTCTGTTCGCTTGTTGTACCAACTTCAAGGAACTGTAATTGTTGTGTTTTCTCCCTTCTCCCCCACCGGTTTTTTGTGTATTTATTTATTTATTTTTAGCTCCCACAAATAAGTGAGAACATGTGATATTTCACTTTCTGTAGCTGACTCGTTTCACTTGATATAATTCTCTCTAGGTCCATCAATGTTGCTGCAAATGGAAGAATTTCATTCTTTTTTACAGCAGAGTAGTATTCCATTCTGTAGATGTACCACATTTTCCATATTCGCTCATCCGATGATGGACATTTGGGCTGGTTCTAACTCTTGGCTATTGTAAAGAGTGCTGCGATGAAAATTGGGGAACAGGTATACCTTCGACTTGATGATTTCCATTCCTCTGGGTATATTCCCAGCAGTGGGATAGCTGGGTCATATGGTAGATCTACCTGCAATTGTTTGAGGAACCTCCAAACCATTTTCCTTAGAGGCTGCACCATTTTGCAGTCCCACCAACAATGTATGAGAGTTCCTTTTTCCCTGCAACCTAGCCAGCATTTATCGTTCAGAGTCTTTTGGATTTTAGCCATCCTAACTGGGGTTAGATGGTATCTCAGTGTGGTTTTGATTTGCATTTCCCAGATGCTGAGTGATGTTGAGCATTTTTTCATATGTCTGTTGGCCATTTGTATATCTTCCTTAGAGAAATGCCTACTTAACTCTTTTGCCCATTTTTTAATTGGGTTGCTTGTTTTTTTCTTGTTTATTTGATTTATTTCTTCATATATCTAATCTCTTTTGTGAGCTGGTTAGCTCCCTGAAGGCAGGGACTGCATGGTCTTGAGAGGACATATTTCCCAGAAAGGCACAGAGCTGGAGGCAGAAGTTGTTCTGTGATCAGGTTAGGCACTGACTGTACCAGCTCCCCATGGCCTTGAGTACTGCCAAGTTTGGTTAAAGGACCAAGAGCATCTGATGTTTGTAAACATCGTTTAGATGAAGGTGCTTCGATGATTACAGAAGATTCTTCTGGAATGGTGGTGGAAGACTGAGCAGCAGTAAAGCAAGCAAGATCTGTTGCTTTCTTTCACCTGGGCTCTGTATTGCTACGTGGCTTCAGCTAAGTTCTGATCATTGGCTGTATATTGAGAGCATATAACAGGTGTGTGTGTCTGTGTGTGTGTGTTATACCAACCTGTTACCCATCTAAAATGCTGTAGGGGTGTATTTCATAGGGTTATGGTAAAGGTAAAATGAGAAAATACATCAGATTTATTCAGAAATTGAAAGCAGTTGGAGGCAAAGTAATAATTCATTGCTTATTCCTCTACTACCTTCTGACTGCATGAAGTGAAGATTGATTAAACATACCTGTGCTTATGAGACAGTAACAGAAAGAATGTTTGTATTATCCAATATTGAAACCATTAGCCACACTGGCTGTTGAGTATATGAAATTTGATTAGTCCCAATTGAGATGTGCTGTAAATATAAAATGCACTGTTAAATTTTATATTAAATGAAGTTTTAATATGAAAAAAGGAATGTAAAATAGCTAACTAATCATTTTGTTATTGATTACATGTTAAAATGATAATATTTTGAATATATCAGGTTAAATAAAATATATTATTAAAATTAATTTTACTTGCTTTCTTTTATTTAATGTGGCTACTAGAAATATTAAAAATTCATACCTAGCTCACATTATATTTCTGTTGCACAGTGCTGGTTTAAGTCACTGAAAGTTTTGGAATATACTAATTATAGGGTCTAAAAGAAAAGAAGTTAGGCGGAGGCCGCAGCCCTCCTTTTCTGCTTTGATTCTCCACGGGTGGGGGTGCATTAAGTAAGCACCAGTGTTGTTCTTGGGGGAAGAAGGGTCCATGGGGTTCAACCAGAGAGGCAGAGATTGGGAAGCACCGTGGCCACTGAGGAGGAACCTGGCTCTCTAACTGGCTCCTCTGTCGATGCTAGACAGTGGCAGTCTTTTGCTGCCTCTCATCTAACCCCTTTGCTGACATAGGAAAGTTTGCGTTGGCTTCTGAAGTTGTTATTTACCCAAGGTCAGAGAGGAACTCTCTTCTCCCCTTTTTTATTTTCAGTGAGTCATAAGGGATGGTATGAACCCATGGACAGGAGAAGTGTCTGATGGTTTGTGACAGGGCCAGACCGTAGTCACAGAAGCTCAAGAAAGTTGTCAAGATGAGCAAGGAACATGGGTTTAGGCTTTGAAGCCTCCATGTCTTGAACTGAACTTCAGAAAGGTCTTCATGGCTAAAAGTGCACACGGAGCCCATGAAATCATACAAGTCAGTCCACCATGGCTGAGAGTTTTAACCGCACTCTTCCGAAGTAAAAGGGCTCAGCCCAGCTTCTGACTCAGAGAAGGTGCTCAGAATGTGTTAGCTGCATTTCCTTATTTAGGTGGTTCCTGGGCCATTGTGACAAGTGCTCACTTGACAGGAGAGGTGGGACAAACATTTGCGTGAGCATGTGATGGACTGGTTGTGAGTTGTCTCGCTGCGCACGTTGCCTTTGCCTCTGGCGAGGAACTTAGCCCTACTTGTTTCCATGTCTGTAATACGGAGGTATTGACAGTGCCCACTGCTTGGAGTTCTGCAGGGATTTTTTTTTTTAAGTAAAAAAATAAGAAAGAAGTAATATGCCGCATAAAAGAGCCTGAGATGGTCTTTTAAATATCCCTGCAAAAAACAAAACAAAACAAAAAATAAAACAGTGCATTTAAGGGACACGGGTAGAATGCTCCTGAGCAGAAATTCATGTTCTAATAACTGAGGAAGAGTCAAACAGCATTGATGAATTGGTGGCATGACTGTCTCCTAGGTTTTCTACGTGTTGGAGAAAGGTAAACAGCACACTCATCCTGCAGCCTTGCAGATGATGAAAGTGACCACATTTGTCTATGTCACAGTAATAAGACGACAGAAGTACACGAAGAACTAGAGTATGGTGGCACTGCTGTGACTCATGATGTAGAGTGTTTTTACTCTGAGATCTTGTAATTTGGCATTATTTCCTTTAAACTGTGCTGTCTTGCCTGGCTATTGCTTTATTATTGAATAAACACCCTGAGCAAGGTCCCCAAACAGCTGTTAGAAATGTGGAAGTTACACGTGTTTCCTGGGGAAGGAGGTGGGTTGAAGGATGTGAGGCAAGGAGAAGACGACCAGATTGGTCAGGACCGTCAGGGTGAACCTGCTCCCTGTTCTCAGTAGCATTTGTCTCACTAACACAAACTACATTCTAATGGTGAAAACTGTAGAAGGCTGCAGCAATTTACTCAGTAGCGGCCTGTTTCCATATGAAAACTCCTTTCTTGGACTGTGGGGAATTAGAGAATGAGGTATGGAAGTCCTTGAAGGATAATTTTGGTGACTAGTGGTGTCCTTTTTTAATAATAGCTAGAATTTATTGACTGTTTAGTAGGAATAGTCCCTGTGTTAAGAACTGTGTAAACTTTTAAAATTCTCATAATGACTCTATGTATTATTATCCCCATTTTAAAGCAGAGGACGGGGACATCGAGAAATGAAGGAATGTGTCCGAGGTCATCCAATGAATAAGTGAAAGAGCTTGGGTTTAACCCAGGCCTTAACCTCTACACTATGTGGCTTCTACTTCCTTCTCACTGATGAAAATGAAAATACTTCTCTTAAGTACTTGGTTTGGGAATGAAAGTCAGGTGTACAAATAACCTTGACTATGGGTAATTGGTTTCAGGCTCATCACATCCTACTCTTGGCCCTCTCCCCATATTTACTCTGTATTTCGGTGTGTCTTCCTATACATCCTTATGCTTCCCCCTCCTTGCCTTGGAGCTTCTTCTCTTCTGTAAGTGCCCTGTGACCCCCGCCCCACTCTTGCCCTCTGTTGCTTAGACCTGACTCTGGCTTCGTTTGCATTTATTTCTTTGGCTCTCTCTCTCATTCCCTCCTTCACTTCCCTTCCCAGTGCTATCATCCCTACTTAGCACTAGTATCAAAGTATGACGATGCAAGAAAGCCGTGCAAGATGACCTTGACAAGTCCAGATAATAATGTTTCCATACTATCTAGCCGGCGGTCTCAGAGGCAGCTTCGATCTGACAACCCTCCCTGAAACAGACGGAAACTGTTCTGTGACTGAGAGAACAAGGTGGAGGGTCTGGCTCAGAGTCAGTGTCAAGGCTGACTTAGCCTTCATTCCCTGAAGGACCCAGTACATTAGATTTTGTTTTGTTTTGTTTTGTCGTGGTAATTTTATTTCTTGGCTTGGAGGTTACACATCGTGGTAGAGATGACTTAGAAAATTTTTTATTAAACATTTTACCAATTCTAGAGTATTTTACCATCTCTGGAATTTTAATATGATTTAATACATTGAGCTAAAATCTCCACACTCATAAAAAATCTGTGGTTTGAGCATAACTACTGCCTAAACACTCTTGCTCTACACTACGTGCCTGAAGCTCCCTGAGGGTGGCTGGAAGTTTTGCATGATTTCCTTATACTCTCAGCCAAGGCATCTGTCTGATATTTTCTACCAGTGTTGTGAAGTGTGGCTCTCATTGGCTGGGAAATCAACGAGTACAGCAGATCCCATTGTGCTCCGTTCCTACCCTCTCTTTCTATTCTTCAGTTACACAGTTCTTCAAGTCTCTTTAAAATTCGTGTTTGGCTCTCTGCCACCTCAGGACCTTTGCCTCCGCTGTCGCCCCAGAGTCTTCCCCCTGCTGACTCCTCCTAACCCTTATGATCCCAACTTTAGCTTTATTTCCTCTGGGAAGTTCTCCCTGATGCCTTGGCCAGGTTAGCTCCCTCTGAAGTTAAATGCTTCCGTGGGGCTCAACTTCCCTATTCTGACAGTCATCACATAAATAATTAGTTTTTGTAAATATAAATAAAGAGTACTCAATATCAGTTTAATTAGTGAATTAATTCTGCCCAGGAGTCTGTGTTCTTAGAAGGAAAACCTTAGAAGCTGCGTTAGTAGGTTGCACACGTTGCCATCTGAGCATGTCTTCCTTCCTCTATGGGCCACTGCAGTGGGTTGGAAAAGGCGCATGCCCTGTGGTTCTGCATATTGCCAAGGGTGCCAGAGGTGGACAACACAGTTCTAGTTGTCCCCTCGGCTGTCTGGTTTGGACTCCTGCCCCTGGCCACCTACTCCCTGTGCTTACAAGATTTACACCTCCCCTTGAGACAGAAGTTTTGCTC